>NC_143438.1:41833863-42136893 GCF_987193195.1 Phasianus colchicus
AAGAGTGGGTTTCTAGAGATTACTTCTACTGGGGAGGTCTTCACCCATTTCATTCATTGATGAAATTCCTTCTGTTTCAGCGGTTGGTATTCAGCACATTGCTCTGAGTTTGACTGAGGCCAGTGCTTCCACAGTACTCACTGCCTTAAAGTATCTTAGCAAAGATGGATATTATCCAACGTAATAAAAAAAAGTTACCAGATATTTGAAAAAGGCTAGCTATAAATGAGAAAAAAAGCTCTATTTCCTCACTGTGCCTGTATGGCTTGATATAGTGACATGCAAGAGAAAAATATAATATGTGAATAAGTCTCACCTTACTAACATATACCCTGACACCTTAAATGAAAACAAAACAAAAACCCAACAAACAAAAATAGTGTTGTCCTCTGCTCAGCCATCGTCTCTCCAAACTTCTGAGAGTGAGACATTCCATCCTATAAGTCAAATGATAAAATACACTTTTGGTTATCGTGCCCTTTCCCTTCTCTGTCTCAGTCTGGCATGAAAATTCTGTTTCAAGATGTCTTAGGAAATCAGTGATATATCAAGTTCACTACTTTTTGTTGTTGTTGTTGTTAATGTTTCACTTATTCTGTATTACTCCTGGAAATAATAATGCAAATGATAGCATTTTTGCACTTTGATCCAAGTTTAAAAATTAAATGCAACAGACCTGGTTAGAACACTTAGAAGGGAGGTAAAGAGACAGATAAAATATAGTTGGAAGACAATAAATGTGAGCTCTAACAAGTTATATGGTCTTTACTCATTCATTTAACCTTCCTTTTTTTTTTTTTTCCACCCCTCTTTCCTTTATAGATCTCCCCATCTATGAAACATGGGTTAGGATTTAAGTTATCTTTTGCAACATACTATAGAACACAATTACATGCAGGGCACCACAGAATTTCTAAGTATTGTTTTTGAGAATTACCACTGAGCCTCTGAAAGCTGAATATCAAGCTTTTGTCTTCACGCTCAGTCAACACCATTTCCTTCTTCTCTTTTCATATCTTTGAGATGTCAAGGGGAATAATAGCAATAATAATAAAAACAGTTATAAGGGAGCCTTAGAGATCACCTAGCCCAACTTCCCTGCAAAGAATAGAGACAGCTACAGATAGGTCAAGTTGCTTAGAGTCCTGTCTAGCCTGACCTTGAATGTCTCCAGAGATGGGATGTGCACTACCCCTCTCTGGGAAATCTGCTCTAGTGCTTCATCACTTCTTATAAAAAAATCCTTCCTTATACCCAGTCTAAATCTCCCCTCTTTTAGTTAAGAACCACCTCGTCTTGTCATATCACAATAGACCCTGCAAGGAAGTCTATCCCCTTCTTTCTTACAGCCCTCCTTTAGATACTGAAATGCCAATATCTGTTCTCCTCTTCTCATGGCTGAACTGTTCCAGCTCTCTCAGACTGAAAGTTGAGTTTAGAGACCTATTTACTTGAAACTTTCCCCATCTTATCTATCCTTAAATCTATTACCATTGAAAAAAGAGAGTTAGTCTGCATTCAAAAGAAAAAAGTGAGATTATCTGCCAACCTTCACACTAAGTTCATGGAATGAAACAAGGCTGTGAACACTAAGTTTATCTGTGAGCTTCTTTTAATTTGTTGTTTCTTGTTTGTTTTTTCTAAAAAGACCAAAGTATTACTAAGTTTTTGTGTCATTCCAGTGCTTTCCAGGAAGCTAACACACTAGGAGCGAAACACTGATGAAACTAAAAAAGACCAAACAAACCAAAATAAATGCACAAAAACACACTCTTTGGATGTTTGCTTAGTTGTGTAACAAAAAAAAAAAATATGACTAAACATCTAAAAAGGATATTAACAGACTCATAAAGTTATACTTCAGTTGCACCTCTTTTTGCCTGTGCATAGCTATATATACTTTAATCACATGGTTACATACAGATTTTAAAAAACTTCAATACTGTAGCATATACTCCCCAGTTTTAAGTATTTACATATTTAGTAATTTAAAACTATTCTGGACTATTATTTTGATTATCTAAATACATTCCTTTGAAGTTCTTCATATGGAAAATACAGAATAAGAGCATTTTATAAAAAGAATAGGCATTTTACAAAACATATTAAAGAGAAATAGTAAACAGTTTTTGGAAAACAGAAGACTCTTATGTTTCCAGCTAGATTAATATCATAGTTAACTGTCTCACCTCCTACATGGTTCATCTGAGAGATAAAAGGGCCTATTTAAACAGGTAAATGAGCTGAACAGTTAAATGCTTCAGCCCTTTCAGAATATAACATATGCTCTGTTGACAGATCAAGAGAAATTGTGTATGAATCAGATGACAATCTGGTTATATGCTAAGCACCTCCCAAAAGACACTCAGATTTACTCAAGTTTCAACCCAGAATGATTAAAATTTATACTATGGATAGAAAAAAACGAACTTGGAAAAAAAGAGAAAAAAAAACAAAAAAAAAAACAAAAAATCTCCATCATCTCTCATTCCTACAGGTCCTCCTCAAGAGGTTTCTCCAGAGAAACTGAAGAAACAGGCCTTTGCTCCCTCAAGAAAATGAATATTTTTTACAAAACCAAACAAAGCTCCCACCACTTACAATAAATAGTTTTCAATATATGCCCTGCAGTATATGCTCTGCAACAGGTATCAACAAGAAGTCTTAGCATGAAAACACTAAAAAAAATATTTTAGGGCTGAAAAATATTTTAAGCATCTCACCTACCTGAAGCAAATAGGAATCCTATTATAATTTAAGAGGAATAGGATTTTAACCCGCATATGAAAGTGATTGAAGTGTCAAAATGTATGTACCCAGGAGGACAGAATTAATGCCAAACATGGAAATAACACTGGTATTTCATTACCAAGGTTCCACCTTCCTGGGTATGCAGTCAGAAGGGCATTCCGCAAAGCATCCTGAACTTCTGTTCAGGGAGTGCAGGACTGACCTCCCCAGGAACAGAGCACTCTACAGAACACAAGGCAGTCTGACTGCTGTCTCCACTTCACTTGATCAGAGAAATATTATGCCAGCTCTTCACTTTCCTCACCAAGGGGAAAAAAAAAAAAAAAAAGAACCTTTCCTATCCAAATCTCAGTCTCGTCAGTCCCTAACCTGAAAGGTTTGAAACAAGGACAGCAATATTTTTAGGAGGGGAAAGTGACTGCTGCTCACTTCAGAGCAGTGCTACACATAATATGTTAACACAGAAAGAAAATCACTTCTTCACCTCTTTGCTCCCCTGCATGGGAATGCAGCTTTGGTCATGATTGCACCTCAGGAATCACATAGTAAAAAGCCTCTCTAGTGTGAAGGTTAGGAACTGGGCATGTCTTATCTCATAAGATGCTCAGCAAGGGCTCTGTTTCCAGGAAGAAGGGTTTCCTTTTGCAAGTGCAGATTTATGTCTGCTTTTCCTATAAAATGAACTGCTGGTACAAATGCAAGTTCTTGAGCCAACAATTCATACTGCTGATACAAAAAAAAAAAAAAAAAAAAAAAAAGAACGCTGGGTACAGGCTGTTACAAAAAAAAAAAACCTGCTTGTTTTTTCAGAAAATATCTGCTCATAAACGTTAGGACATCTGTAAAGGACAGGAAAGAGCAGAATGTGAGGCTAAAAATAAGCACATGCATGAAAATATCGTGTACTCTAGCACTACCACTGTACATTTGGCCAAAATACAATAATCATATGAATATAAGAATTGCTATAAAACCAGATTTCTTTCAAATACTTAGACATTTCCTTTCCAGGAGAGAAATTCTAATTTGTAAGGCACATATACTTTTCTATCACCAGGAGGGAATGCCAAAATGTGTCATTTTCCAGAAGCAGAAGTTCCAACCTGAGAATGGTTTTGCCTGAAAGGCAAAGCTTACAAAGCCAAGTAGTGGCTGCATGTCATAAAAATGCAGACTGCTATATACTCTCCAAATTAACAGAAATATTCGTGAGCCTTGCAAGGGGAGATGATTTTTGATTCTAGCACTTATTTCTTAAGGTCTCTTTAAGTACTATTAAGTAGTAGCCATAGTTCACAAAAGCACCTAAACACAACCATAGTTCTAATCATGACAGCAGATCCCCATTCAGCTTGATTATTCAGATGGCATGATTAAATTCTAAGTGCTTAACTGCATTAACACAAACATCAAGGTTTTTTCTCAGTACGATGAAACAAGTATGCTGAAATTCCCAGCACTCATACGTTTGACGCATTTGAATTCAGATTACTTCAACTATTTTTCTGTAAGCATGCCATTTTGCCAAAAACTGTCACTCCTGTGTTTTCTATGCTTTTGCTCTATGTTAGTGAGAAACTCTGTTTATTGATTCTGATATCACATAGAGAAATAAGTTTTTCTTTCTCTAAGATCATTACACAGAAACCTTACATAGAAACACGAGAGGTGAGGTGTTTTTTTTTTTCTTTTTTTTTTTCTCCATAATTGCTGAAGGAAGCACACTGCTCATCAACACAGCAGAGTGAATGAGCTAAGTCTCGGGTACACAGCTGTGCTCAGTGTGCTCCACATGCAGCTACAGATGCTGACAACAAGCCATTTGGGATGCCCTGACACAAGGGCTTGTTCTGTGCTGGTCTGGTGCCCATCAGAGGGTGAGCAAAGCCACAGGGCTGTACTGTCCATGGAGGGCAGCAGGCCCCTGAGGTACTATTCTGCCAGACAAGCAGAGCTGCAGATGTGCCCTCCTTTCCACTGTCACACCCCCAGATGCCTGAATCTTTCTCTGTCAACCACAATGCTGCTGGTCTTTGCTCAAATAGCAAAACAGAGAGCAGCTGTTTTCTGTGAATAGCTTTTAGTCTATATGAAAGAATATTTTTATATTTCTCTATTCCCACACAACAAAATGTAACTAATATTATTAATAAAATACTGTCATTGTATCAGTGATGTTTAATTATTATCATCACTGTACTCCTTTAAACAAGCATAGACAACACATAAAGCTCTTAGAAAATTACAAAGAGTTAGAAACGCATTGCTATTTGGAAGTGGTAAAATGTTTTTGTCTTTGTTTTTCCCCAAATCATATAACTTTGACCCATCCCAGTGTATTTCAACCACACTGACTAAGTTGCAATTTTCAGGTTACACCTTATTATTTCATTGAAAAGCAGGCACCTGTACCTTCCAAAGTTTGCTTAAATCCCCTACCTTTCCTACATAGAGTGGGTCTGAGCCCATGTATTCTTCCAGCACAAAGAACTGATTCCACACCCAGCTGCGTTTAGTTCTCGTCCTCCCAGATTGAAAGTAGGGCTTTGACCTGGACCTCGAGGGTTCAGCTTGATTCATCCCAGAAAGACACAGGAAAAGAGCTATTATCTGCAACAAATGGCAGAACTCCACTTTGCCCAACTTCATCTTTTTTTTTTCTCCCGTGTAAGAAAAAACCTTGATGAGAATGGGCACAATTCCAGTTGTCTCTGCAGCTCTCGCCTCCGGCAGGGTGTCAGCTGGGAGTCCAGAGATAATAATTTGTGGAGTAGTTGATTGGGAGAGGTCACCACTGCTGAGCAGCCTTCACCAAATAAATAGCATAATAGGTACCTATTGGGGAAAAAAAGCAAGAACTGTTGTCAGAACTTTATTTTATTTAAGAAAGCAAATTCTTTGCCACATTCATTTAATGCAGGAATGTTAATTTATGATTTTTCTTATCATCAGCACAGTTGAGTTTACTACTAAGACTCACAGAGTTTAGACTGTGTTCCTTGGATTGCATTACTATTGCTGATAAATCTGTATTTGTAGCTATAAAATTTCCTTATGGATGCTCTTTCTGTATATCTGTTCCCCCAGGACAAAGGCTGAATTTTCTTCTATTTAAAATAAGCAAAACAAGTGTAATTATTTTGCAGTTATTTGTTTTGGTTTTTTCCTCCTCTGCCTACTATACTCAGCTTTACTTGCCATTACTACCACAATTATAAACCAGCTACAGGCAGGAAGCTATATTAATGGAAAGGACATATGCTAGCTTAACTCTCATACTGAAAAGTAAAATAACAGAGTATAAAACGAAACAGAACAATCTAATTGATTCTTAGTCACAGTAGACCAGATGTTTGGATTTGTAGAGATCTGAATGCGACCAGCTCAAAAGCTCTGAGAGCTCCCCAGTAATTTTTTTTCTACGTGCATTCCTAAAACATAAGAGGCATATTAGACTAGATTATGTACTTATGCACATATATGATCAGAAAACAATTTGATTTTATGTTTTCACTGCTAACTTACTTTAATGACTAATGATTTTTCAGCAATAACACGCGGAAGTTTTATCCTTCTGTGCATCATCCTGATCATTTAGTAACTGGTGGAATTCAGTATAGACTTAAAAACCCTCTAACACATTAAATCAGTTTTTACTTCTTCCTTTTACAGTTAAGAACATTATCCAGCCAACTAATGATATATTAATATAAGGCTTATGAAAGCACATGTTACGTTAGTCAGAACGAAAATGCAGCTTTGCATTTTAGGGAATCCACCTGCATTAAGGCAAGTAAGCAATGCTCTCTGAAACAGGCATTCTTCTTGTCTGAGCAAGCAGTGAGGCAGATGAGAAGTATTTAAGAAGTGCCAAACACAAGGTAAAATGAGGATGAAATTAAAACGCATAACAAGGCTTTCAGTTAGAGTGAACCGCTGCCACTTAGGAAGTCATGGAAGAATGAAGACTGCATCCTTTGTTATATTGTATTTATCTAGAAAGAGGAGAGATTAAATCATGTATGCATTAAATGTTCTTAGATAATTATATTCCTAGCCATTACTATTAAAACTGACTGGAATGCGATCTCTGATATCTGTTTTCAGTATGTCAGGCTCTTTAGCTGCAAAACTATGTGCTGCCAAAGCACCTAGAGGGCACAAACATGAAACAAATACAAAGCTCTTCTGATTATAGACTGTATTTAAAGCCTTTTTATAATAATCCCTTCTGTGGTACTGCCCTGCACCAGGAAGGCTTTGCTTAGAGACTAGTGGGATAAACCACAAACCCACGGAGCACGTATGCTAAGCAGCAGCAGCAATTTGAAAGCTTCCATATGTGAAAAATCTAGTGTCTCCCCACAGGCAAAACAAAGAGGAAATACCTTACCAAAAGATCCTAATTTCCAAAACGTGATGCTACAGTTAAAAAAAAGACTCCGCTCCAACACACAGCAAGATTATTTTCTCAGCAAGATTAACATGCAAGTGTAGCAGAGTCCAGTTTAAAATGATTTATCACAAATAGTCATAGTTCAGTTTTGATGTGGGCCATTGGGTAAATCGTAACCACATGACATTGTAATTACTAGAAGGACTACCATAGGTATCAAGGAGAACATCTCTGCAGTCCTAGTGCTACTTGCAGTTCCTTCCACCCCACTCAGGTAAGAAAAGCATTGTCTGTAACAAGGGCTGTTTGCCCACCTCTTCATTTTCCCTCTCTGCATCTAAGTTACATTAGGTTTAATACATCTGATATTGATAAGCTGTCAGTTTATTTCAAAGAGGCAGCAGATTGTTACTTAACAGAGATAAAAATATGAAATGGATTTTCTTAAGAAATGTCAGTAAAACATTTACAATATGTTAAAGTCTTTCCACTAAGCAGTTTGAAATGTCTTGTTCTTGCTCTGAACAGACATTTCAAACCTAGAACTGCTCTAACCTTTATCTTGAACAGTCTTCTCTTATATCCTTTCCTTTACACCTGCAGGGAAGTATGAAAGCCACCATATGGAGTGCCATGGTCCCTAGCCACACACCACAGCACGGAACTGAAAAATGCACCCAAAATACCAACTGAAAAACAGTCCATATGCTAGACAGCACAATATGATGAAAAGCAGAAAACTCACACCCCCTGGAAAAAAATATATATACATTGTCATTTACTCATTCTCAAATCCTTTCATCACACAGTCTCCAGAATCCCAGTTATTTTTGTTTGGCTATCTGGCAGCACACTTCTCTGAAGCTCTCCTCCCTCTACTCATTCATTCTTCAGAATAAATCTTCCAATTTTCCTATACTTCTTAGAGCTTTTATTTATTTATTTATTTTTTAAAGGAGGGTGGCACAAAATCTTTCTCTATTTGGGAAAAAATACTGATGAAATTCAATTTAATAATTTTTCATATTGATAGATATTTTAGATATTTTCATACTGTATACATTTATATGAAGTGCAGATGGTTATAGGTAAACAAAAGAAAATATGTTTGTTCAAGCATAGCTAGCACTTCAACATCACCTTCTCTGTGAAGTTCACAAGTATAAATATGTAATTCACAAGAAACATCACAGCATTCATGCAACTGAAAGGAAAGCTAAAATGTTAGTGTTTCTCTCCTCATCAAGGTATAAATTTAAATCAAGGAGCACTTGAAGTAACAGATATGACTAATAATGACAGCAGTAGAGGGGATGGAATTCTCTGATTTAGGTCCCTTCTCTATTACCTCTATTTACAAGCTTGAGTATGAAGTAAACACAAAACTGACCTGCAATTACTTTGTGTTTAAACATTCTCTGTTATTAAATGGTATCCTGTTCTGCACAAATGAACTAAAGATATTTGTACTTGTAATTAATATCATTCATTAGTCTAGTATGTTATTTCACATTTATATAAAGTTACTTCTCTCCTCAAACGAGCCAAAATGCAAACGTCTCCTCAAGATTTACCTTCTTAAAGAGCTATTTAAGTTTTAAAACTTAGATGAATTTCACTAAGCTCTACTTTCCACATATAAGCTTGTGTTCCCTATTTACTTTGCATATAGCCCTGACATTCACAAATATGAAAAAAATAAATGAAAACTAACATGTATAGTCCAGATCACAAAACATACTTTTTGAATTATACATGTAGTGTCTTTTACTCTAACAGTAACTTGCTAAGTGAACAGCTACAAAAATCCCACCTCATTCCACACCCTCTATCAAAAAAAAAAAAAAACACCAAACAAACAAAAAAACCCTCCATTAAAAATATTCACCAAACACCTACTCGTTCATGCTCTTCAATAGCTGCTTGTTCTATAAGACATTAAACTGAAGAATATATATCTGAAAAAGCAATAAACTCTTAATTCGATATAAACCATAAAATTTACATTTTCTCCCATCTGTTGTATAGAAGTTGGGCTGCATTTGACCCATAACCTTGTTGCAGTAGTTCTTTGGTGAACATTGCTACTCTGAAAAATGTTACTACTCCACCTAAACAATCTGCTAGTGTCAAAAAGTCAGCATTATGCATGGTCTCCATGGGGCAATCTTGATTTGATGAAAGCATTCAGATCATGAATAAAATCCCCTTGTTGCTAGCACTTAAGGATCATTTACACCCACTGAAAATCTCTCGGAATATTTTGTTTGATCCCATAAATTCTAAAACAACACACCAAGACGAGTTCTGGTTATCTGCATGTAGCCGTGAGCCTCAGTAGATATGGACAAAACAAGTCTTCAGTCTCCTAGATGTCCTTGTGGAATTCCACTGAAATTCCTGCAGCCCTGAAGGGCCTTTGGTGAAGGTTCATGATGCCATTCCTTTCTTTTTCTTTTTTACTACCTAATATTTGCAGCCAAAGTACAAATTCCTACAGAGTTTCACTCACATACTGCTACTGGTGTCACAGTGCCAGTTGAACATATGAGCCATATTATTTCCTTGTCAACCTAACATAGAATTTTGTCCATCACTTTATATTGTTCTAAAGTCTTTTCAACAAAATTCTTCAAGCAGAAGTAGAAATCCCAAATCTTTTCCATTACTAAACTCCATTGGGCTGGACTACATTTGTCTGTTTTGAAAACTCGCCTTCAGATCAAAGCATCCATTTAAGGTCTAACTGGAGAGTTTTTCAAACCTCTTGCCTCCCCCACCCTTACTCTCCTCTTGTAAGATTGCTTCAATCTTTGATACCACAGCAAAATTTTCTGGTTAAACTTAGCTCTCACCATCTCTGGAACTGCAGCCCAGAAAACATCTGCCAGTAAATTTTGTTTAAGCTTGGCCAAGAGCACATAGTTATCCTCTCCCCCACACACACTCACTTTAGACATTCAAGAAAACAAGATCCAGTGTGTTGACATAATTATGAGAGTAACTGTTGACACTGGATCTTGAACCAGGATCACTTGAACAAATTTGAATGAGCTGGTGAGCCCCCTGACAGACCAAGTAATCTCACCAAAATATGTATGGTTTGAGATACAGTTTTACAGTGCCCACTGGAAAGGGTTCCAATTTCTGTGGAAGAGAAAATTTCCCTTTAAGGAACTCATAGCAGGTCTCATAGTAATGCAACATATCTAAATATCACAAGAGACTCCTGCAGGCATAGGAACTCTGTGATCCTTGAAACAAAGGGTTTGGAGATGAGAACACGTCTAATTATGGTGTAGGTTGCACTGTCTGGTCACTACATTTTTTCCACAGAAATACATATAAATAAATAAATAGTTTTTTCCTTTTATAGGAGGGTACCTTGGAGCAAGTGAGGTGGGTACCATTCCATGAAATTAAGGCCTGGGAGCCAAAGCGGTACAATCAGACCTGTTAAATCCCTATGCCAGATGATATTACATGTACAGACCACAACCTCCTGCAGCTAGCTGGCCTAAATGTTCACATGGGAGATCTGTAAATGAAGTGCACATTCTGCAGTCTGCATCTGGTTATCAAGCAAGAAACTACCACTGCTCCAAACATATGGCACTGTTATACTAAGTTGGCTCTAGTACCCTCTGACTCAGGTGGAACAACCTGGTGAGACAACAGGAAAACACTAGGCACACTTTGATAAATGATATGGCTTCACAAATGTGCAGAGAGAAAACCAAACTGGTTTTGGTTTTTCACAGTGCTCTGCAGTTGATCATTACACTGTATGTGACTGTAAAGTTCAGTTGTTTAAGCTTCTTTCTCCCCCCTCCCCTCCTTTCTCTCTAGATATATTGACTAAATAAATAAATATTTATATTATTTTCTCCAAATGAAAATCTTTGTTGGTTTTTTCTTCCACCTTGCTACAGTATACTTTATAGATCTAAGTTGCTGGAAAGGATTATGCTAATTTGATTCGTTATTGAAAAGAAACAGCAGCAGTATTTGTAATTCTGTAACCAATCAAGTCAAATATTTAAATTTCCTCAAGCTCAATTTCTGCAGCTTCATTTAATTTGAGGAATTTCACATAATACCTAGGGGAAGAAATGACTTAGTGACATTTCCTTGCAGAACTACTGAATTCCCAGAGGAGGCACTCCTGCATTACTGCTCAGAGTTAAGCCTGATTTGACAGGCAGGACAGAAGTAATCGTCATGGATTTTTTTTTTTCACCCTTCGTCAGCTAGAATTTAATGATTTTTATTGCTACAAGAAAACAATGCCCAGTAGTACCATGAAAGAAAAGGGTAGTAGTACCATGAAAGGGGAAAAAAAAAAAGTGTACTTCATAAGCACTAAACTGGGTGGTTCAGGAAAGGCATTTTTTGAAGAACCACTGAGCTGACCAGACACTGAAGCCAACAGCCAAAAAAATACAGTGAAATTTGCTAACAAGCCCGTCACTAAAACAGTCTTATGCTTGTATTCAGAGCATTTGAAATTGAAAATATTTTCTATTTTCATTGACACTGGAGTTTGTTTGTGTGTCGAATACCTTTGAGGAAAGGCTTAGCCAAGTTTACAACAAAGTAAAACTTTAACTTGGAGTAAAACAACCTTAGGTTTTGCATTAATAATTACTCTGAGTCAAGTGTCTGACTGCTGGGAAAAAAAAAAAGAAACAAACAGAAAAACATGGACAGAGCACTCAAAGTTATACATGAAAAGGATCTGTTCTTCTCATCAGATAATTCATGGGTAATCTGCAGCTAAATAAATGATTTACTGTTATCCTTTTATATGGAAGGATAGGAGTTCTTTGCTATTAAATCAAAGACAAATAATCAAGAGCGCTTTGCTATTATATCAATAAAAGTAGACTTAAAAGAGCTGTAAGGCTGTCATCTGACATTGTTAACACATTTCTAATGACCTGCAGCAGACTTTAATTACAATAAAGTCTCCCATTATTAGGGTGAAATGCCCTCTGATTAAAAATCCAATCTTCAGTGGCTTTTGCGAGGAAACAGTCCACATTACCAATGATTGTCGTTTTGTTTTTTTTTTGTTTTTTTTTTTCCTTCACATTAGCTCAGACACATTTCTAACAACGCAGTGGGAATCCAAATTACTAACTTGGATATTTTCCTAAAATACCAGGCCATTCTACATCTCTATTAACTTCTCAAACCCAGAATTTTTCAGATACTTAACATTAAAAATTGTCAGAGTCAGCTTTCAGATTCTTTGCTCTGCTCTACTTCCTGTGGATTTTACTGTAATTATTTTAAAAATCTTACTTAGGCTTTTCCGCACCCTTAAAAAAAAGAAGCATGTCTAGATGAGATCCCCTGGTAAATGCAGGCTGGGAGAGACAGAGAGGTGTGTTCAAGAACTTTAAACAGGATGTCACATTTGGTCCTTGGGGAGTTGAGTTAGATTTACTTGGTGTTTTTACTATTATTTTTCTCCCAAAGATGCTAACACCACTGTCACACTGAACTAGTTTTAATGAGGTGCACAGATTATTTCTAAATGCTCTGACTTCACTTTTACATTTTTAAAACTGCTTTGATATTGCTAAGAGCAAACCAGCATCATTTTGCAACTCATCTGCTGACCTGTTGTACCTTTGGAAGCTATAATCAAAGAAAACTTCATTTACTTACACAATTGTCATGCTGTTAATGTAATTTGTCCTTTCATCTGAATAACTCTTCATATGAGGTTATATGGACCTACCTTCTCCAGAAACTGGATAGGATCTACCTACGCCAGTCGTAAACCCTTGCAAACTTCCCATGAGCAATTAGTAGACATGATAAAGAAAAGTCACACAAGACCTTCTTGTCTCACTGACAAGGTGAGACTGCTACAAAAATAGACATGTAGGAGTTTTGTTCCTTTTTCTATTGATTTTCTTATTCCTCCCAGAAAGTAATTTATTTTCTGCAAAACATAATGATCACCAATGCTTTTGCTGAAAAATGGTGTGGCACTATATCTTGTTAGAGAAACTACTAAGTATACGCTGCCCTTTGAAGTCTCTGCTTTGACTTGAGAAGTTACCTATCAGAACATGAGATTTTTTTTCCTTCCAATAGGAAAGATTTAAGTATCTTCATTTCAAGTCCCAGAATCAAGTGTCTCACTATTCTCTGCCCCTCCTTCCCTAAATCTCCTGGTTTGCTGGGAAAGCCATCATTCACAGAATCTTTGCTCACCTGAAATATCTCACCTTTGGAAAGCACAGGTATAAAGGCTAAATCCTCTACCAGAGAAGGTTATTTCCTTCTGTTTACCAACTACAAGTTGGATCCAGATCACAAAATGCTTACTGCTAGTACACACAATCTGTTTTTTGTACTTTCTGTATGTGGATGCATGGATAGATGGGGGCCGGGGCAGGGGGAAGGGTCAGTACCAACCAGCCAAGCACTGCAGAGCCAGCTCTACCAACTGAATACTAATCAAAGAAACAAGCTCCCACCATTTCCACGTTTTCAAACTCCAGAATATCCTTGACATAAGAGGAGGAAAGCTCTAGGAAATAACTCTGGAGATTTCCCGGCCTCCTCAATCTCTTGCTCTGTAGCATCAGCGCTGAACTCAGAGCTCCAGCAAGACAACGGCTTCGGCAAAGGACCGAGGACTTGGTGGCTGGTGCTGTCTATGCTGTGCAGAAGTCTACAGTCCTCCCTTCCCCCACTCCATCTCTCCCCTGTCCGTCAGACTTCTCCAAAGAGTCAGGAGATGTCATTGTTCCCTTATTCTTTTCAGGAGGCACGCACACACCGGCAGAACATCGGCGCTCACACTTCCCGACCGCAGCCCGTTCCCGATGTTCCCGCTGCCCCTTCCCCGCCGTCCCCGCGCACCGCGGAGTGGAAACTTGCCGCGGAAAGCCGCGTAGGGGCACGGGGAGAGGAACCTCGCTCAGCCCTTCCCGCAACTCCTCTGATCTCCTTCTGCCTGCACGGGGGTGGGGAAAAGGAGCAGGTACGGGCGGCACTTACCTGCAGCCCCTCTCCTTTGGCTGCCCGGCGCACTGAGTGCTTTAATCCCAAGGGCCGGCGGTGCCCGAGCAGCGGTGCGCTGCCGGGGTTCTCCCAGGCGGGGGCTGGGCTGCGGGCGGCGAGCGCCCGCCTGGCATGGGGACTGTGCGCCCGCCCGCGCACTGCCCGCACCCGCGCAGGCACGAGCGCTTCCGCTGCCCCGTTCCACCACCTCCTCCTCCTCTTCTCCCTCCTCCACTCACTGCACGGCGCAGACAGCCGCTGTGCGCACGGAGCGAGAAGTGGGTGCCGGTGCCAAGCCCAGCTCCGACTGGGTGCGGATCCTGGTTGCGGGAGGAGGAGGGAGAGGAGGGAGGGAGGAGACAGTGGAGGTGGGGATGCTGCTCTGGGCAGGGGATATCACCGCTCAGCGGCCGGTGCCGGCTGCCAGCTCCCTTCGTGGGCGCGGAGGAGGCAGCGCGACTTTTTGTACCTCCCGGAGACCCAGTGGTCGCTATTGAAAAGGGATCCAGAGAGTGAGCAGCCTGCCCGACCCCTCTCCCCCCGCCTCTCCTCCTCCTTGACAGGATATACAGATGGAGCCCTTTGGATAAAAATCAGGAGCAGGGCTAGGGGGTGGGGCGCGAGCCAATCTATCTCCCGATTTGCATTTGAAAGCATGGAGCTGGGGCAGAGAGTTTAAGATATTTTTTAATCCCCCCTGCCCCATCCCCCCAACCCCAACACACAAGCTTGTCAACCGAGCGCCCAGGGCGCGAAGGAGAAGTAGCAAAACTAAACCGAAGTATCCGGGGTCCCTACTTTACAATTCTGCTCTTTCTGTCTCCCCAGGCTGCCCCTGTTCCCACATGCAAAGCCTCCCATTCGCATCCATATCTCCCTGGCAGGCACTGAGGAGCTGGGAGTTGCGAGCCGGCGAGCGGGTGAGGGGCAAGGACCCCTTCTGCGGGTCCCTTCCCCGTGTGCCCTCTGCGGGTCCCGGGCCGCTGGGCGCGGTGCGACTCCCCCGGTGAGCGGCACGGATCTGTCACCGCGGACGGCAGCCCACTCACTTCTGCTGCCCTCAGTGCCGCCGTCCCTCCTCCCTGGCTCTGTTTAAACGGGTGGGAGGGGGATAGTGATAATAAAAAAGTATTTCTGAAGAGATGGAATAAATAAAGCAGGTGCTCCCATAGAACAAACGGCGCGAGAGGCGGCCGAGGCACGGCTGTGTGCCCGTGCCGGATGGAGCGCTGCGCACCGGGAAGGAGAAGGCTCCGTGTTAGCTGGTGCCTGAAGCAGCCACGCACAGCCCCACAGCCACCCGGGGAAGCCGGTCTGGGAGATGAATCTGTGCTTTGTTGGGGATTGGTTCGGCTAGGACAGTGACAGCACAAACTTTCTACCTCGTTTCAGCACTGCTGAAGCCTTTTTGGGTCTGCAGCATGAAGGAGGTCCTCCACTGAAAGGTGATCGCCCAGGAGTCAGGACTATTCCTGCAAAAGGCAGAGAGGTTCCAAGTGCTGGCAGAGCTGCTGAACTGACATTTTCCACGGGCAAAAATATTTTTAACACCTACTGTTTTTAGAACAATGGATCATACCAAGGGCAACCTTGGTCAATGTCTTTTGATTTATAGCTTTATGAGAAAAGCATTCTCAGCCTACTATGAACCAACTAATAATCTGTGTTTATAACGGAATTCAATTCCTCATATATATATATATATATATATATATATATACACACACTATGAAGTGTAGTATCAACATTAATAATGTGAAGACAAAGTCATTTCTTACAATAAAAAAAATAGAAAATTATATATATCTTTCTTTCTTCCTTCCTTTCTTCCTTTCATATCTTCTTCTATCATTTTACTTTCTGGATGTGTTTCTATCCTTCAAATTCAGAAGTATCTACATGTATGCAAATTTTATAGATTGAATAAGTAAAAGGACTGTGTTTCTTGTCTTATAGCTTCATTCTCAGATATGTGATTTCTAATATCACCCTTATAGACAAGAAGAGAAATTCAGTATATGGCATTTGTGGACAGAGGAAGTAGTTTAAAGAGGGCAACTAGAAGCAATCTTCATTCTGAAAGTTATGTAGCATCTGAGCATGGGTTACAATGTAATAGGATGTATTCAGGCAAGAAAATCCTGAAACATGATTGCACACAGTTGCTTAAGATTGTAATTAAGGACTCTGCTTTCTTTTGTCCTCTTTCTCTCAATCCCTAATTCATCGTTCACAAATTAATCAAAATAAGACTCTTTGCACTGATCCTTGAAGGACGAATTTCAAGGACAAATTATCTTCTTGCTCACTAAATAACACAAATACCCTTCCTTCATCTTCTTTCAAATTCATTTTGTCATGCAAACTGTATTTTGGAACCTTATATCTTCATATTTATTTTAGCAGCTTTAACCTCAGTCATGAAAATAAATAAATAAGAGTATGTCATTGTTTGAGAGTGGGATGAAATAAAAGAAAAAATATACAGGGATAGTAACCTTCATAGATGTTACCCACCACCTTCCAGCTCTTTCTTTGTTCTTCAGATTCAAAATCAGAACAAAGTAATCTTACAATCACTTGAAATGTTTAGGTTAGAAGGATTATTTCTCATTAGTTTTGTTTCTGATATTACTAATCAGAATTGGAATGGTCAATTATCACCCAGTTAAAAAGCTTTCATGTGTAGACCCTCATGGAGTATATCATGATGTTCTTACTGACTTAGTTGACCATTCTCAAGGATGTAGTTTGTTTTCCAAAAATCTATATTCTCTCAAGCAAAACCCGTCATTAAACTGTATGCCTAAGAAAACATTTGAGCTTATTTTTACTGTGTTGAAAATAGGATAGATATTTTTGTATCATTATTATTTATTTTTTTTTTTTCCTAAATGCTTACCCTGTCACATCAAAATAAAATGTATTAAACCCTTTGACTTTTACTGGAGAAAAACAGTCCAGTAACTCCAAAGAGAAAGTGTGACTAAGCAGGCCAATTTAATTTCATTGCCCAGGCAGAATCAAATATAAAGAAGCAATTATTCTTAGTAACTTTTGGCAATCTACCACTTTTAGTAACATAAGCAAATGTATAAATATATTTTTTTAATACAATTTGTTCTAGACTGTCTTCTTGGTGGGTTTTTGCCAGTGAGTTAGTGCATTCCAGTACACTGACTGGAAGATTTTGGCTGTAATCCACACTTACAGTGCTGTTGTATTTCTTTCTAATATGTTTTATAGTGCATTTAGTCATCCTGAGAGGTATGCGTGTACCGTTTCCAGAGGAAAGCCTACTGTTCGTCAAAAGAAGAACTAGATCTATGTCTTAGCTAGGCCCTTTCAAGACCAACCACAGGTGTCAAAGATCCTATTGTTCCTGGCACCTTTCCTTTGACTTCTGAAAGTGTTGTGGGTGTCACTGCAAAATCTGAGTTGTAATACTGTACTGTATACATGATCCATAGGCAAATCTAGGACTGACCAGGAAGCATTCTCATACACTCTCAAATACTTCCTAGACCATGTGGGCTTTGGTGGCCACTGCTTTGGGAACATTTTTACTTGAGGCAGAAAACAAAAGAGTTTTATGGTTCTCCTCAGTTCCTTAAGCCAGTGTCAGTCTCTCAATATTAACATTTCTGTTTTCGTGATCAAAATATGCATTCAAAAAAACACAGTGTCTGGTTACCTGGATGCTGATAACTCATTGACTGTGTAGAAATAACTTCTATCATGCACTCAGCAACCACTTGCAGAGTTTGATACTGGAATATATCATGTTCAGAGGCAAAATGCTGACTTTTTGTTGCTTTACCTGAAACCTCATATGGCTTTCATGAAGCAAATAGGAGAGCTGTAGAAGAGCTTGCACTTCAAGGTCTTTTTTTAAAGGAAAACATTACTAACAACCATTAGCACATGGTTGCCCTCTATGAACATTAATCAATTATACAAGACTTTCAGGTAAGGACTTCTGCTGTATAGAGATATTATTTACAGGTGGCTCTAATTCTGATGTAAACTTCTCATCTTCATATCACATGGGAGATCACTGTCCATTTTGTGGTTACATTGTCTCTGTTTCAAATCTAGCAACCAGCATTTCTTGTTTGATTTTTAGTCATCTTTTTTACTCATTTCTATTATTAGCAGGAGGAAAAAACAAGAGGCCTATTGAAATCTAAGAACTGGGCTTTAACTCAACAAAGGAATGTCTCTGCTTTTCACTGTCCACCCAGTTATGACTTAATTCTTTGTTTAAATTGAGCTTTTGAGTCAAGTATATTGTTGTCTATATTGCAGGAGTGTTTTCCAACCCATGTGGATCCATAGTAAATTTGGAACATATCTAACAGTCCCAAAAGTTCAGCAGCCTTCTCTATAGAAGACTTTATGCAGAAGATTTGAGAGGCCAAATTAGATAATAATACAAATTAACTGTAGCAAATAAAAATAACAATGACTCAGTTCGTTTATTAGATCTTCACAATGGCCTATGACATATAGGAAGACATTTTACCAATTCAGCATTCCCATCATGGCTCTAGCTGTTCTTCTCTTGTTCCTCTGTATTTTGTCTTGAATTTTCACAGTCTTTTGGTGATGTGTTGGGCACACACACACTGGCACATGTGGTCAGCAGGTATAATCTTAAGAATTATATTCCCCTTCAGAAATAAATCTGGTTAATCTAAGGGACTATAACTGTAAAAATAGTAAGTTGCTGTTGTCTTAAGTCAATAAATGTGGATGCAGGTTAAAATGGAGTTTCTATCATCAGGAAGATCAGATAAAGGAAGCAGAGAAAATTTTAGGTAAGAAATCTTTATGTTAATGAATTTAATCCTAGGAATGGCCAAAAATTGAAAGAAAGAGATTCTGCTAGTGAGGATAACTTATTAGTCATATTGCAGTAAGAGCAACCAAAAAGAAAATCTCTCAAGAAGATGGTGGCAAATGGTAAGTAAGTTGTCAGAAGGCTGTAAAGAGAAATGGAGAATTTCATCATGACCCCATAGGGATGGGTAATTTGTGCAAGCAAGGATAGATGGTTTAAAAGAAATCTAAGACCAGAATGTAGTCTGTGTGGCCAGACTCTGAATATCATTCATTATTGTAAGTGGATGTACCAAGTTGGTCAACAGTGAGACAAATAGAATACAACAGGACAAAGCTGACAGTGTGGTGCACTGCACTGAGCATTCTGCAAGAAATGTGGGTTACCAATAGCCAAAAAAAAAAAAAAAAAAAAAAAAAAAAAAAAAATCAACAGCCAAAGGAAGCTGCTGTGAATAGAAGTGTGAAAATTATTTTTAAAACTTTAGAATTCACAAAGCAAGAGCTTGGACTAAGAGATAGGAAATGAAACATTGTAATCAAAATTGAAAAGGGGGCAGAATGCAGAAGATATTGTTCCTGTGCCATTTATTAGTGTTTCCTTGGACCACACGATAAAGAGTGGTACAGAGTATGTTAAAACGTTTCTCTAACAGACCTCTCAAGCTGTGTTTATGACTATCTCTAAAACACCGATGAACATAATAGTTCAGATTGTAAACAAATACATCCATAAACACTGGAGTCTCAGACTGACGTTTCATGCTAGCAATATCCTGCTGATGGAGAAGAGGCATCAACATTTTTATAATCAGCACTTCTCTCTTTTCTGATGTATGCAGGAAAAAAAAAAATAGGTTAGATAAGTTTCTGCTGGATATTAAGCTCAGTTCTGCAGGGCATTTACACTGTGGCAACACTGAGGTCAATTTTTCAGAGGAATTGCACTCTAGACTGAGAGCATTTGTCTGATCCTATGAAAAGTTAAACACAGGAAGTCCAATTGACTTCAGGGAGTTCCGCACTCTTCAGGGAGCTGCTTCTGTGTAACAGTCTTCTGAAAATCTAAAGCTAAGTTACTCCTGGAAAAAAAAAATCCTATCAGTACACAAATATATCAGTAAATGTTCATACGCTGCAATATGTATCACTTTAGGTCAGAGTCTATATTTTTCATCATCTATACAAAATTAGTGTAAATAACTTCTCCACTGACATCTAAGCCCAAACCAGATTTTTTGTTCCAGTGTAACATCACTACAAACTTGAATATTTTCTAGAATAATATAGGACTTTATATCTACAATTTTAGAAAACTTTTCTGAATAATTGGACCAAGCTATGGACAGTGTTTCATCACAACTGATATTCAAGATGCTTATAACTTCCTCTGTGTGTATGAACACATCAAATATGTAAGCAAATTTTATTTGTACATTTTTCACTTGGCCACAGCAATAATTGGACACACTCTCTCTCAGAAAATAAAAATAAAATATAACAATACCAATATTTACAAAATATACAGAATAAGTATTATAAGCATTGGAAACATGGTGAGCAAGGAGCATGCTTGTGACCCTTTCAGACAGTCAAACTTTTCATGTCTGAATGTTAACCTAAACACTGAACTTTAATACCTGAATATTTATGGAGACAGAATTCTAAAGTGACATGAAAGCTGTTGTATAGAAAGCAGATATAAACATTCTGTAGGTGAGCTAGATAAAAGAATTGACTACCTTCATCCTATTGAACTGTTCACTGTAGTAACTAATTGGCTTGAATGCCAAAGGAGACATGATTATATATATCAATTTTCTACCAAACTAATATATTCATCTTTTTTTTCCTTTTGTTAAAAGTGACAAGACCTCATTTTTGTGCTTAAAATGTTTAAAACTTTCTAAATCCCTTAATCCTACATAATTTCTACCTGTTCTTGCATTCATTAAAACTAGTGGGGGGAAAAAAAATTGTTTGATTCAGTAAGAGAAGAATAATTTTATGAAAGATCCAAGTTTTGTAAATTAGAAAAGAAGTTCAGGTCATGGAATACAGCACTTTGCCCCTAAAATAAGGTGGTAGAAATCCCTTCTTGTTCTGAAAATGCACATGCCAGGGCAGAATGTTAATGGTTATGCTGCAAGAATCAAAACCTTGTGTTACCAGTTCTACTTCCTCCTTCATCTACTGATGCTTATGCAAGGAGAAAGAAAAGGGCTTGAGGTCAGGTGAAAGAAAATGATAGTTCTCTAGAATCTTCTTGCTCCCACGTTTAGGAGGTTAATAGTGTACTGCCCTGGCATCAGAATCAAGAGCCACTCAGCCCCCTTCATTCTTTCAGTGTATTTCCTCCACAGTATGGCCTTTGGAAACATTAGACACTGGTCACTAGGACACCATGTTTGATCATTCAGCAGTACTGACCTTAGTGCTACCAGTTCTACATGCTTTGTTTTCTCAATAGCAGTACTGCATTTGCTCTTCTGAGTCACTGTAGTTTATGTCCTGTGTATTTCTGCTGTGAACTTTCTGAGACAAGACTTTTTTAGATAAAAAATTTCTGCAAATCACAGAGCACAGATAGAACATAAGAACATAAGTACATAATCTCTTAATGAGAAGTACCACCATATAGGTAAATGTTAATAATACACAATACACATGTAAGTCCATCCCTTTAGGTCTTTTGATGTCATAGAGTGTTCATCCAATGCACATTCATCCACATATCCAGTATGTGTTCACCCACACATATTCATGTTTCTTTAAGCTTGGTCTGATCAATCCAAAGTTCATTACAATTGGAGACACTGAAGGATGTCTTCTTGAGAATTCTAGCACTACCTTCGGTACCTAAAATTTTGTACTTACATAAAGCTTTGTTGCTAAATTATGCATTTGAATAGCTCTACTAGACTTCTTTTGAGAAGCTTTTACTTAATTTACTGTGATTATCTTCAAAAAAGTGGAAATCTGATAAGAATGGCTTCATGTATGAGGTAAGGTATACACCCTCCGGCCCGAGGCTAACAAAAGAATAGGTATATTTTCAGAGGCAGATGCTTGCAAGAGGATAATATATCCACCAGTTACTCAGCTGCTTCATCTGTCATTTTTATGAAGGCATGTCATGTTTGGACAGAGCAAAATTGCCTGTGAAAAGATATGTGAAGAAAAAAGGGAGAAAGAACCAGGTAACGGCCTTTTCCTAAGTGCAGAATGAAATCAATGTTTAGGGAGTGAGAGTGTAGGGAAGAGAGGGGAACATATGGGAAAACAAACATAACAAAAACCTTACAGAATATGTGTAAATGATATCAGTTGTAGCTATAACACTAAAATACTGCAGTTGCTCCAGCATTATTCTTTGCTGTTTTAAAAGAGAAAATAAACTAAATGGTAACAGACGGGAAACAACCTTAAGCATAAATTCCTTCAGTCCTGTTATTAAGCATAGTTAAGATTTCAGTTTTCAAAGACCCTCTAGTTCCTAGAATAAAATCAAACAAAGGAAAATTTAACTGTTCTTCAGCATTGTAAGTCTACTGAGCTCTGTAATTTGAAGATTTGTTTTCTGACAATTTCACTGGAAAAGAGAGAAAGGGAAGAAAATTATTTCTCCAAAGGCATTCTGACCCATAAAAAGCCCCAACTGTGTGTGTTGGGAAACATGTCCAATCTCTCCTCTATTTAAGGCTTTTTTTCTCTTTCAATAAAATGCCAGTACCTCTTTGAATACATATTGTCCTTGACCAAGACCCTAGTGAAAGGCAACAGATGTTGCTAAGATTGTGCCCAGGCTATCCTCTATCTTTTCATTTCTGAAAGGAAGAAAGGGAGAAAGGGAGAAAGGGAGAAGAAAACTTGCTTTAAATCACTGGACCATTTTGTACTTCAGTAAATCTGTTTGCACATGCTCGACTGGCCTCAAAGAAAGGGCTGAGCCTTTTGCTTTCAGCCTAAGGTCAGTCCTAATGCTCTGTTCACTGGTCCACACTCCTTTCACATGGAGCAGCTGCCTCTGATTGCTAGAACAAATTGAGGTGATTCAGGCCACCAGCAGGGCCGTGGTACAGGCACTTTTCACCAGAAAGGGAGGGAAAGCCTTAGAACAGGACCAACTGGGGCTGCCCACAATAAACCGTAGGATTAGATTTGATACACTCAATATTAAGACATGCTCTTGCTGAAAAGTAGGCTATAGTAACATAAACTACAAGACAGTTGGATTGAGAAAAGAGGGGAGAAAATGGTGTTCAAACATTTATTAAGTTACACCTAATTATTTAATTAGGGAATATTTAAAACAGTAACACTGTCAGGTCAGGCTGGGGAGCAACTTGATGTTTAACTCCTAGCAGAATACTCTCAAGTAAATGTGATTCCAGATAAGCTTCTCCCCAATATAATATTCTTAGAAATGTCATCTGCAAGTTCTTTAAACCATTTCTGCCATCCATTTTCAGAGAAGAATAATCACCATTTCAAACTATTTTCAATCTGTTTCAGCAACTGAAAACTGCTATAGAGCTGTTATCCAAGGAGAGCAGGAGAGAAGAAAAAAATACAAATGAAGAAAATTTAGTATTTACCTCTTTTTAAATTCTTTCTAATCTAGCAAATGAGATAAGAGCACACAGCAGGCATTAGCAGTGAAAGACGAAGGCATAACCCCCCCTTCTGTTGGTGCAGTCAATCTCCTGCATTTATTTGGTTCAGTCCTAGATATCAGATCACAGTATTTTCTGTATCAGACCAATGTCTCTCTGAGGCTGAGACCAAACAAAACTATACAGTACTGCATTAAACCATGATATCAAGAATTTACCACTTCAAAAGGATTCACTCTTTGCTTTTGACAGGAAAGCAAAATCTTTATATATAGGTAATTCCACAAGATTGGCAAAAATAAATATATATACATATATTTATGTTAATTCATAAAACTGCGGACTTAAGATCAGGGGAAATTAGGAATTACAACATTTACTGCATTCATATGAATGGCTGAATCACACACACGGCCTTTGAAGTACAGTTATCTGTGAGGTAATTTAATAAACTGAAGAAGAAAGGAAAAAGATGTATTTACTCAATTAGCAGTTATAGAAATTGAAACTAGGGGAAAAGATATGTAAAACTCTGCCTATTGACTTAAAATTTTTCAGCTGTAGAACAGAAAGTACAAATAATAATCTTAATAAATAATTAACAAGGAGAACAAAACAAAACAAAACAAAACAAAAGAATACTAATTATGGTCACAAAATTATCTCAATCTTCTTTTATTAGTATTTCATCCTATTATTTGCAACTGTTTTCGCACTGAAATCAGGGGGAAAAAAGGTTGGATATTCAAAGAATAATTTTAACATAAAGTCCAGAAAGAGTTTATATCTTCATCAGAAAATCCACTTATTTTGCTGTTAAAAACAATAAGTAGATAAATAATATGTATCTTCATAGTGCTTGTTAAACCTTTGTTTTCTATAAGACAATGAAAATTATAAGTATATGGAGTTTTGAAGAACTATATCTGAAAACTCACTTTCTTTTGTAAGATGATATACAAGACAACATAAACTGTCCACGATCTACTAAATAGGGTTCATTTCAGCTATGCAAGATGTGGAATTGTGTGTTTCAGTGTCACTGGCAATAAAGCAAGCTGAGACATTCCTCTTCTCCTCCTCTTGCCATTTCTTACCGTAATGTTACCCAGAGTGACATCGCGTAAGTAAAGCTACACTGTAAAATACACTACTCAATGATTCAAGTTAAATCAAAGCTTTAAAAAAAAAAGAGGAAAATCTTCTTATTTATTTTCTTCTTTCCAAATCAATTTTTAGAGCAAGTCCATCTCAGTACAATTGGGCAGAATAAAAAATATGGATGGTAGGGCCGAAATAACCATTAATAACACTTTCACTGTAAGTTTTCTTAAAAAAACTTCTTACGTACATTTTGGGAAACCTCAATACAAAGACTCTTTTAGCTTATCTGATGGTATATTATTTTATTTTATTTTATTTTGTTAATCTCATTTTGCTACTGGGTTATATATTCTTTTTTTTTTTTCCCTATCTTCTGCAGTTATAATTACATGAAGTATAGCTACTGAATGAGAAAGGGGAAGGAACAGAATCTTACTAAATTTTCTTCAATGGCAAGTTTTGGAGATGGAAATGGGGCCTTCTGGGAATAATCTGACAGAAAAGATCAGTCACTTCAGCATGCTTCTGCCTACACTTGCCAGATTTGTACAGCATGTAAGCAGTAATGTATGACTGACAATGTCAAACTCTACTGAGAACACCAGCAGAAAGGGTATGGGTATTTGCCAGTTGTCAGTCCAAAGCAATGTGCACTTTAATAAGCTAGGCACCAGGGAATTCATGTTCTGAAGGAAAAAAATAATCACATGAACTTCTGCACAGTTTCTTTCTGTGCATAAACCAAACTAAGCCAAACCAAGCAACCAAAGAAAGAAAAATTAAAAAAACACCACCATTTAATGTGTAAAACGTGAGTTTTCCTTTTCTTAGAAATGAAATTAAGTCACTTTAAGCTTTTGAATATTGATATCCAATATGTGTACAAAATTATTTGATGATATCTAAATAATTTGATAATATCTAGTCGTATACATAAAGACTTCAGCATAAAGTAGATTAAAAGCCAAATACTCTAACTCTAGTTCTTAAGAACTTCACCATTAAAAAAACTCATGTATGGTTATTGCTATCTCATGTTTTAATAGAAGTGCAATCCATATCACATGTATTATATTTCAGACACTTTCAGTACTGACAGGACAAGAAAGACCTCTGAGGAGCTAAGTCTGACCTCCTGCATGTGCATGGTCTTAACTGGTATTATTCACAAAGAGTCCATAAGAATCTCTGACAATGTGAAAAGACTCTACAAAGCTAATTGTTACAGAAAGTTTTACATTTAACCCAAAATTTATTACCTCTTGGGATAGTTAACAAAATACATAATAGAAACAGGCAATATAACTGATTTAGAATTTCAAGAACTTTTGAAAAATTCCTTCCTTTGAAGCTATTAAGTGATGAAAGGCGATGATGCTCAGTCATGTTATAGATGAAAAGCTAATTAGGAATCATAAAACAGAGTAGTACTCCATCTCACAACCCAGAAGTTAGTACTGTTTGAAATAAATAATTTTTATGGAAATAAAAAGCATTCACATCATATTTCTTTTTCTACCTGAAACAAGCTAATGTTAACCAAAGGAGATTGTTCAGCTTTGAAATGGCTTCATTCTCAATGGAGGCTGCAGTTTTCATTGTCCGCTGTTGGCATGCAGCTTTCTCACCTTGTTAATTTAGTGCGTACATTAGATACCTTCATTTGGTTGGTTGACAATCTTGGGTTAATCAAAGACCATTCAGAAGACTGGACAGCAATTCAGAGATTTTGCCCACTAACAGGAATTCTTCAGGTCAAACTGTGCTCATTCTATCCATTCACAGCCATTCATGGGGTTCCCTTCAGTAATGATTATTCAAGAACCAGCATCCATGGCCAATTGCATATGGCCATTCTGAAGGGATAGGTAGTTCTCATAATACCATGGCAACTATATATCATAGCCCCATGAGAACTCATTTATCCCGGTTTTGTTCAGAAGTTTCATTCTTTTGGCCACTTGAGGCCATTAACTGCAGTTATTCTCTTCATAATGAAGTTGCAAGCCTTAAGTAACTTTACTACAAAGTAAAAAGTCATCTACTGCACTGGAATCTGTTGTCCTCTACCTTGATTAATTTGAATAGAGCCTGATAACAGATATAATGAAAATATGAACTGAAATGCCAATAAATTAGGAATAAAACTCAAGCTGAACATGAACTCTATTTTTATGGTGAAAGAACTTCTCTCATTCCCTGTTGTTTAGAATCCTTTTAGTCTCTGGACAGAGTACATAGGATCTATCAACAAAATTATTTAAATCAAACAAAAATTGAATTATTTTGAAGGCTTATGATCTAGATTTAGTTTTAAGCCCAGAATAAGAAAAGATTATGAGTAAAGTATTAATACCTACTGGTTCTTACAAGGCACTATAGTCCCCAGATAGTACAATAATAACTCAGAGAAGTAAAATTAGAACATGGACTCAAATTAGTTGACTGAAAATGAGATTATGGTTGTAAAGATGCTTTTAGGGAACTGAAATTAGATAATGGTTGGAGTTTGTGCACACCATTCATGCTCTTTCAGTATCCCTGATTATGACTTTTATTATGACAGCCATGATAGCCTACTGGTTCACTTTGTGTATAAATGCCTTTTTTTTTTTTTCCTCCATCCACCTCTACGTAGAGAATTTATTTATTTATTTATTTATTTTGCACAAGAGATAGAAAGAATTTATATATTGAAACATACTGAAATACTCTCTACTTTGGAACTCAAATAAATCTTTATTTGCAACAGCAAAAAAAAAAAAAAAAAAAAAAATCAAAATTCTGAATAGACTGTATGACGTGAATTTACTGGGGAGAGGTCTCCAGATATTTAAACTATCTGAAGCCAGCTGCTTTCTTAGGGAGGGGGCTGAGGATAGACTTTGAATCCCACTGTAGTTTCGCTCTGATGGGTAGATAAACTCCAACACATTACTCTATCACTTCCTCTCCTCAAATAAACTAGGGGAGAAAATGCTACAAAAAAAAGGGCTCAAAGGTTGACTAAGGACTGTGAGATCACTCACCAATTACCCACTCAGGCAAAATAGACCAACATTGAGAAATTAGGATAAATTATTGAATGTACTAACAGACTAAAGCAGTGAAAAACCAACAACAAACTAAAAATGCCTTCCCTCTATCAACCCTCTTCTACCTCCTTTTCCCAAGCAGTGCAGAGGAGCTGGGAGTGGGGACTGCATTCAATATGTAAAGCTTAATCTCTGAATCTCTTTCATCTTTACGTCCTTCCTCTGCTCCGACATGAATTTCTTCCTCTGGGATGCCGTCCTGCCTGAACTAGTCACATGTAGACTTCCCACATGATGCAGCTCTTCAAGAACTGCTATAACATGGATCCATACTACAGGGCCCATCCTTCAGGAGGAGATTACTCCAACACAGGTCCCCATGGGTAGCACCTCCCCCAGTCCTCCTGCCCCACCATGGGCTGCTCTCCATGGGCTGCAGCTCCAGACCAGGGTGCTCCTGTGGGGCTATCCATGGGCTGTGCCTCCTTCAGGCCCCACTCACTGCTGCACTGGTGGCTTCTGCATGGTTGCAGGGGAAGGTCTGCTCCTCTGTGGGCCTCTCCTGGGCTGCAGTGGATTTCCATTTTTCCATTCTCTTCCGGGAACACCTTCTGCCCTCCTTCTGCATTGATCTTGGTGTCTTCAGGTCTGTTCCCTCACATTTCCTCACTCCTTTCTTGAAGTTACTTTTGCACCTTTTTTTTTTTTTTTTTTTTTCTTTCTTAAATCTGCTCTCCAAGAACATATCCAGCAGTGGGTCCATTTTGGAGCAGCTGAAGCTGACTCTGATCTGACAAGGAGCAGTGCCTGGCTCTATTCACAAAGGCCACCTCTGCAACCTCTCTGCTTCAAAAACATTGCCACATAAGACTGGACATGCAGAGATGAGATCAGAAAATCCAAAGCACATATGGAATTGAACTTGGTGAGGGATGTGAAAAATAATAAGTAGGGATTCTACAGGTACATTGGTCAGAAGTGAAAGGCCAAGGAGAGTATACCCCTCTGATACGTGAGAAGGGAGAAATGACAACAATGTATATGGAGAAGCGTGAGGTACTCAGTAAGAGTTTTGTATCAGTCTTCACTGTCAGTCAGGCTTCTCACATCCCTCATGTCCTTGAATATCTAGGCAAGGGTTCTAGATGCAAAATCTCTTCCAGTGTAAAAGAGCCAGTCAGAGATTGTCTCATGAAACTGAATGTATAAAAGTATATGAGGCCAGACTACAAGTATACTCGGATCCTGAAGGAATTTGCTGATGTGACAGCCAGGATGCTCTCATATTTGAAAAACTATGGCTGTCAGGTGAAGTCTCTGGTGGCTGGAGAAAGGGAAACATCACTCCCATATTTAAGTAAAGGATAAGGGAAGACCCAGAGAAATACAGGCTCGTAAGCCTCACATCTGTTCCTGGGAAAATCACGGACTTCTTCAAGACATTTGATGTGCTCCTGCAGCACATGTTTGTCTCTAAATTTGAGAGTTATGGGTATGAAGACTGGACTATTTGATGGATGATGAATTGTTTAGATAATTACAGCCAGAGTGTTGTGATCAATATCTCAATGTCCAGATGGAGACTAGTTACACATGGTGTCCTCAAGGGGTCTGTTTTTGG
Organism: Phasianus colchicus; assembly: GCF_987193195.1. Taxonomy (NCBI): domain Eukaryota; kingdom Metazoa; phylum Chordata; class Aves; order Galliformes; family Phasianidae; genus Phasianus; species Phasianus colchicus. The sequence goes on from NC_143438.1 coordinate 41,863,255, forward strand.
ACTGGTGCTCTTTAACATCTTTATCAGTGACATAGATGGTGGGATTGATTGCACCCTCATCTAGTTTGTGGACAACATCTAACTGAGTGGTGCAATTGATACAACAAAAGGAAGAAATGCCATCCAGAGGGAACTGAAGAGTCTTGAGAAGTGGGCCCATAAGAACCTAATGAAGTTCAACAAGGCCAAGTACAACTGTGAAAGTGGGAAATAAAAAGAGGAGTTCTGTAATATTATTATGAAATTGTCTCCTTCTATTTAATGAAGTGATTCCTCAAAGCACTTTATAAACATGAACTACTTAACTTTTTACCACAAGGTATATTTTTACACTATATTTCCTATGTGGATTATCCTTAACTCTTTTATTTCAATCGACAATACATATAAATTCTAAAATATCCTTATAAAACATAATTTAATGACTTTAACTTTTCTATTGATGCAGTAACATCAAAATAGAAAGATTTTACTTTTGTTGAATTTAAGTAATGGTACTTTCAGCATTTCTAAAATATAACATTCATTATTTTTACCTTTATCCTTCTTACCAGTTTTCATTTATTGTATTTTGAAATTTGCTTATTTCATATTTATATATGCACATTTATGCATCTAAATGTGTGTGTGTATATATATATTTATGTGAATAGGTCCTTCAGTATTAATTTCTATGAAATTCTCACTGAAGACAGGAAGAGTTGTACAAGACATAAAGATTTAGTATACAATTGTCTCCACAAGATAGTGTTCCATAAGGTAATACTCCCCAAGACTTTCAGGCTTCTTGAGCTTGCAGAAATGGCGCTAGGTTGCATAACATGATAAACAAGAGGAAGCTCCCTTCTAGTCCAGAGGCTTTCATATTATAATATATAATAATATAAATATATTAATTTATTCACTGTATATTTTCCCTCCCTACATTTTCTGGTACTGTTTTGGATGCTATAGAGGTTAAAAATATATAACAGATTGGGAGTAACACAACCTGTTGGATAGCTGTATGGATAAGCCATACTGATATCACATGCTTTAAAAAAAATAATTGAAATGCAATTACAGACTACAGATATTTCCAGTTCAGAATGAACTCTGATATCACTTTGATTAGACTTCAAGTATAATTGTAATGCTTTTCCATTAGGAGACATTTATAAAAGTGATAGAACTACCTAACTTTGAAGCCTCCAACACATATTATGCTTTTACTTAGGATGTTCAAAGTATTTTGTCTGTTTTTTTTTTTAACTCAGAGATCTAAAAAGGTAATTCCCACAAATAACTACAATATAATAAATAATGGTATATACTTTATTAGGTTCTCTGATGTAACACAATAAATTTGATAAAGTTTTTTGCCATTATAGGATACTTAGTGGATACACTGGTTACCTCACTTTACAGTCAGACACAATAAGAACACTCACACAATTTCTGCTGAAGAACTCTGCTATAGATTTAAACCTAAAATTACTTGTCCCAGTTAGACTAATTATTTGGTCTAAACAGAATAATTGTTTGGTCCATAAGCAGTTCATGTCTTTTGATTAAAAAAGAAAAAAAGTAGAAGAACTTAAGTGAAAAGTGCATGAAAGTGTATGTAAGGTGTTAGTCAAAGTCTGTCAAAAAAGAAAAGGAATAAACCATAGTTTAGGCATATTACAATCACTTGAAATTATTTTTGAATGTAAAATACAAGCTTCACATAGGAAACTTTGAGTATCAAAATAAATACATTTAAATATATTCATTTATTTATTCTTTTTTTTTTTTTTTTTTTCCATGAAATTGAATTCTCAGTTTGGTTTGTGTTAGTAAGAAGCATTTCTGACATCCTGAATCATTTTATGTATACAGAGATCTAGAAGATTTCTTCGTAAGAAGTTTTTTAAAAAATTCAATGCTTTTTTTTCCATTGGTAGAAAATTCAGTCTTGAGGAACCCGAACAGTATATTTTCCAGTATAAGCTACTTTATGTTCAGTAGATACAAAAATGTCAACTCAGAAATGTTCCCAAATAACACACAAAATAAATTTATTCTTTAGAAGTATAGTGGATACACAGAGTTGCTTTGTCCTAAGCATGATCTCTAATTAGAGAGATTATGGCAAAGGTCATTCCACTACTGCTTGTTACAAGACCCTTCAAAAGAAAATGCATTTTAAAAGAATGTTTCTTCTCAAATGAAAAGAAGAAACAGCCTTCAAAACTGATGTCTGGTGAGGTTACTACTTTCCTAGAGACATGAAGGAATTGAACTGGATATCAAATGCCCTCTATACTTTTGAAAATAATAGTCATCTATCAGGCCCGGAAATCTATAAAAAGCAATTCAGTGCACTCATCTATTTTGCTGTAATATGAAATGAAGAAATCATGAGTAAAAACACAAGGCTAAGAAAAAAGATTTTAATGCAGAATAGGAATAGCCAACAGATTAAAAAAAAAAAGAGAGAGAGAGAAATAGAGAGAGAGGAGAGAGAGAGAGAATCTGAATTTATGTTTCCTTGTTTACTATACATTTATTAAAAAAAAAAAAAAAAGTTACAATGATACCTATTATGAATTTTTATGTCTATGGTTATAAAGAAATAATCAGTGCAAACAAGGAAGACTATGTCTCATAGGTCTTAGCTTATGTGAAGAACATTACAGCATGCACTTGAAATTGCATTCAGATATGACCATTATTGAAACTAATTTGAATTATGTGGATATGTAATACAGCAGACTGATTTGATAAACCTAAATCTCTGTCCTTAGCAAAGCATCTCTATTCAGAGAAGTTGACAGCAAGAATCCCAATATTATAAGATTTTAAAAACCGTGAATGTGCAGATGGTTCTTTATTTATCGAAATGAAATACCAAGATCATTCTACCCTTCATTCTTAAAATACATCTATGTATCTGGGTCAAATATTGATGGATGTTTGCATCAAATCTGAGAAAGTAAATATGATCTGAAAATAAGTAGTGCAAGAATATGACAAATTCAGTTTGCTGCTTGGTTCATCTAGTATTTACCAGTGGTTCTGAGACATAATCAGACACCAAGATGTAAATCCACTTTCCAAGTCAGTTCACTTGGTTTTGAGGAAAAATGCATGAAACTGATCAGCTGGGACACTGCAAGTTAAATCAATAAAAACACACTATTTAAAATTATTGTGAATGCTGGATCAGTGTAAGCTCTATTAAGATGAATGTTGAAAGATTAAATTAAAATGCATTTTATACAGTGAAGTGGATTGTCTGGTCTGTATATATAGATTCTCAAAAGATTTTGAATTTCATATAATTTGTATACTGAAATAACTGAAAATTAATCAAGCACTCTGAATTTATGCCATTTAATTGTGAAACATGTAAACTTAGACTAGACTTAGACATTTGTAAAGGACCATTGAAAAACACTTTTTGACTTTCTCTGGTATGTGAATGTTTTACTTTTAGTTGTATTTTGGCACATAAATATCTCTTGCTTGTCTAGAGAGTGTCTCTGCTTTTCTCTGAATAGTTCTTCTTAAAACTGATGAACAATCTCTCAAAACATAAAATGTGCTGCTGGGCACAGATCCCAGGTAAGGAATCACAGCAAATGAAAGATTCAGTGACTGATAGTACTTGTGTTGCAAGCCATCTACAGGGTCAATTGTCTTTGTCACAACAGCTAAGATTGATATGAATAAAATGTATTCTTCACTCAGCTCTCATTTGCTTGCATTTGAGAGTCAGGATTGTAGCTCCATAAATATATTGAATCTCTCCTTTAGAAAGGACTGCATAAACTGCACTTAACATGGCCTTGCTGTTTTTCAGAGATTGCTCAATAATTTATTTGTCTTCCACTTTTGTTCTAACCTCTAGTTTTGTGTTGATTTTGGGGCATTCTATTGAAAAATTCATTGTGACTCTCTACAACAGCATATGCTGTATCTGAACTTGATGAAGAGAGTGTACGATGTATAGGTCCAGGTCTGATACTCTTGCTCTGTTTCAGATCATATGATTATGCTTTGAAATAGTCTTAAAATCCTTACATAATTTCTTGGATGCCTTAATCAGCATCATCCTTGTTTATGGGAAATATCAATGGTCAGGCAACAAAAGTTTCCTAGATCGTATTTTCTTCACAAGTATGTTATTTCCTCTAGCTCTCCTCTCTGAGTCACCAAATAAGACTCTATTTAAACAAGTGACATTGCAGCCTTGGGTACAACACAGAGGAAGTCCATGTCAATACTTATTTTATATTACATTTCCATAGTTAATTTTACAGTTTGTGATATACATCTGGCTTGTGATGTCTTGGTTTGGGAACGCAGCAGGACTCTTTCTTTTGGAAAGTTTTATCAAACAAAAGTTGTTGGAAGTTAGATCTGAAGAAGCCTGACTATCTTTTCTCCACATCCTCAAAATCAAATCAGTTTTACAGGGTGGGTCTGTTGGTGAGATATTGATGCACAGTTGTTGATTCCTAAGAAAGCATTTGAAACTGTAAATGTCAGTCATCAAAAGCTTGCATCTCAGTAACCTAACTTTAAATCAAACATGTACCTGAGAGTTTCTTGACTTCCTGACTTTTAACTGTCAGATACGTTGTTCTCTTTCTGTTTAAAAAAATCTTTCCGGATTAACTCCAGAAGTTTTCATGCAGTGACTCTTCAAGTCAAAAAAAAAAAAAAAAAAAAAAAAAAGAAAGAAAATGGTTATTCAGTATTTCATTCAATTCAGTATGAATATTTGCATTATTTCATTCAATAATTGCTGCAACATGACAGTTTCTAGAATTCAATTAGTTGTACATAATCCACACAAATTCCACAACAGAAATTGCCTGCTTGACTTAGACAAGACGATGTGAAGTGTTTTGCCTCTGAGAACTGCCTTTTGCAAGCTTGCTCTGAGCTGCGGATTCATTTATAGACTTCAGAAAATAAAAAGACACGTTGCACTTATGTGAAACTTTCTACCTGAGGCTCAAAATGCACTTCCTAACCTTTTTACTAAATCTTACAATCTTTGTGGTACAAACTAGTACTATTACAATAGCACAGATAGGGAAAATAAGGAAGGAAAATTCAGACAACTTACACGATAATACAATTGCTTAGCAGAAATTTAAGAATAGAGTAGGTTACTGATATGTATACAAAACAGTGCAAGCAGATTTCCAGTAACAAAACAGCAACAAAAAGTCTTGATTTTTTTTTTTTTCTTTCTTTCTTTCTTTTTTTTTTTTTTTGTTATAACATCTGTCTGGGACACTTGGACATATCTTTACAAAAAAAAAAAAAAAAAAAAAAAAAAAAAAAAAAAGCCTGTTTGTTACAACCTAGATCCAGTGCCTTATACAGTGTTACATAATATTTCTGTCTCTAACTTCCCAGGCAGAGACATAACAGCCAGGACAAGGTTCCAGGACATCAATGGACATCTGCTTGGAGCTCAGCCTGCTCACTTTAAATCTAAAACATGGCCAATTACTGTACTGATCGCTTAGCTGCTTACTCTGTCAAACAACAGCATTCCTAGGTATACAGTGTTCCACTAGTGAAACTGTGGGATGGCTTTTATCATGGTGCTTTTATCATGTTGTTACCAAGTTCTTCCGAACTTTAGTGAGAAACTGGAGGGAGAACATCTCACGCTGCATTTTCATTCACTACATTCATGGTCAACAGAGGAATGCATGATGAAGCACAACAGATCAGTCAGGGCAGGTTAATGCATAATGTAACAGAATCTGGATAATTTATCTAGTTTTGATTATTTTTAAGTATGAATTTGTATGCTATTTTGAATTATGTGTGTCTTGAATTGATGATTTAACAGATTGTTAAAAGAATCTTTGTTTAGTCTCAGGAGTGAAGGCATTCCTAGCACTGTATTTCAAACAAGTTGGTATATATTATTATTATTGTATAAGAAAAATTCCAATGAAGTCAGTAACATTATTCGGTTTTTATAAAGATAAATTAAGTCTAAAAGCCTTGAATTTCTCTGGTATCACCTTAAACAAAAGAAAGTTGAAAGTATTTGAGAGTGCTTTATAAGAAAAAAAAATAAAGTATCACAGTGTATTTTTTCCTACTACAGAAAAAGATTAATTCACATGCAATATACCAGCATGCTACATTTTACATTCCTTCTCAGAAATATACACATGTACTCACTCTCACAAGAGTATACAGTAGCTACAATCAGATTTATGTCTCTGTGGAGCAATTTGAAAGAGTGTGATCCAGAAACTAAGCTGAACATTAAGCCTGGAGGAGCTGTTAAGCAACAAGGCTTTACTGATTAAAACATGAACTTTATTTTAGTTTATTTAATTCATTTTGCATTTGGATGTTTTATGTTAATTAACTCTTATGCAATTTTTATTAAATTTACTTTAGGCCTTAAATGAATATTTCAAGTTGCTATTGACAGTAGTATATTGAATGTCAAATCCAGGTTGAACATACTGCCACAAATAATTCCCAACACAATTATGAAAAAGAAGAAGAGTATTAAAGTGGCATAAGCCAAGGATGATAAGTCAGGAGATATACATCTGGTTGGAAATCTACACTGTACTCACTGCATAGGCTGGAAATGTCTCAGCTATTTTGAACTGGGATCATGGCTGATTTTTGGGAGATGAACAACCCACAGACCAATAATGCTTTGAAGAAGGATATACTAGTTACAGTATGCTCAATCCAACTGTGAGTTCCTGAACTGAATAAATTTGAAAGACTGCCTTTTGCTGTACAAGTGTTGGACAGAGAAAGCTACCGAACAGAGTTCCAAACTTTTATTTCAATATCCTCATTTGTATAGATTCATAGCTACCTACATTTGTAAAGTACTACGGAGTTTATAATGCTTTATAAAGAAGATTCAGCTCTCATATAAATAGATACAGTTTGAATGGCAGTTGTATTACAACAGTCTGTAATCTTTCAAGTTATAAGTATGATTAGTGATGACTTTATTAAGAAGAACTATTATCTTCGCTTTGCATTGCAAGACAATTTCTTGAAGTGAGAAGATGTTCTTGTTACAGGACAGAAGTTATGAGTTTTATATCTAACATCTAGCTTTATTACACAATTATTGGGTGAATCTATCACAAAAAAAAAAAAAAAAAAAAAAAAAAAAGTCCCCATATTTGAGTCATTCCTCTTCCTGTAATCTACATATATGGTTAACTTTTTGCATTTCTTTATTTCTCATTAACACAGCAATAAAATTAAAAGACAGTTAGGGTTCCATCGTCCTGGAATCTTTTGAAACACTACTCGCAGTACTGTACTCTATCCAGTTCTATGGGCAAATTCACAGTTATTTGCAATTTTGTTTGCTTTTCTTCGCTTTACTTTTTAACATTTTGAAAAAATGCAAAGCTGACAACAATGTAGAATTAAGTTCATTTATCAGTCTGGGATCATTAATAATGTGATGTGCATAAGACTATTTGACATATGCAAATAGTTCAGCTTTCCAAGATCTCATATTTTAAAGTCACTAACAGATAGCAACATCTCTTCTAATGATTTTTGCTGATTGCCTGACTAGCAGGAAACAGACTGAAATCAGCAGTTCATTTTGTCGGCCAAACACTGCAAGTAGAAACACATGCAGGTGGTCAGTTCCTCTAAAAAGAGTTAGATGAAACAGTCCTCTCTAAGACAAGAATGACTGGTAATGTTGGCAGGTATCTACTTTAGCTGTAGGAGGTTGATCTGATCGAGAAGTCTGTTAAAGGAAGAAAGCTTTGAGGGCAGCAAAAAATGGTGCCAGTATGGAGTTAAGTAGCTGAGGAAATACAATGGTTTTTACTATCAGAAAATAAGATGCAGTGCTGTTTTCTCTCTCCAAAATATATTAATGTATTATAGACGGTCCTGTCCACTGACGTCATGACTTCTGTAAAAACAGAAAAAGACTTTATGAACAAGGGAGATGTTCTGGAGTTACAGGTAGATGTAGTCAAGAAATGAGAAAATAATGAGGAAAAATAAAATATATATCCATGTGTATTAAAGGCTATATCTGAAGAGAATAATATTATATGTTTGATTCAGCACTTGGGCAACTTAATGTGGATCAGTTTGGCTAATTTAGAAAACTGCTGTTGTGTTATAAACAAACTGGGCTATTTATTTATTTATTTATTTATTTATTTATTTATTTATTTATTGCACTTTAGGAATACGACTGGAAGATATTAAATATACCGGAAATATCTGTTCCGTTATTCCTTATGAATTCTTTTATAAGGGCTTGAAGAATTCAGGCCAAATATTCACCTTTCCACAGAAAAGTACCAAAAGAAAAGTAGTTCTTGGGTAAGAGGTCTTTTTTCAAGGACCTCATACAGAATAGTCAAGTTATCACTCGAAATAGACTGTAGATCTGAGTATTGGTAAGGCTATCTATAAGAAGATAAAGTCATGCTGACTGTAAGAGTACAGCATGCTATTTTGAACTAAAATCATGCTCATAACTAAAAATATGTACATATTCTTTTAGCATCTGAGGATTTTAAACTGAGAAACAGGAAAAATGTAATTTGTTAAAATATTACTCTCAATAAGAACTGTGATAAAATTAAATTCTTACTTAATATTATGGTCTGGTCAAACTTTTCTCAGTGAACTATGCTGCAAAAAGATGAGAAATAAACTATGCATCCATTTAAATGTTTACAGTATTTGAAGGAAAAGTCTTCAGCCATTTTTTTTTTCCAGTGTGTTTTAAAGTCCTTCTTTTATATATGTGTGAATTCTGGAACAATGGAAAATTATACAGTGTGATGTACTTATGTTCATAGTCTGATCGGATTCTTTGAATAATCCCATCTGATTCCCCTGTCCTGTTGTTCCTAACAAATCGTCACCTCGCATATACATTTCTTAATGATGTGCACTTTTGCCCCACCCAGTGGCCGCTACCTAAATTGACAGCTTTGCTTGTTTGCAGGGGAATTTTCCCCACTTCATTCCAATCTGCAGTGTGGATTGACAGTGAAAATTAAAGAAAAGCAGCAGCTGTCCCTTGGTGATATCACAAGTATTGGGTTACCACTACCTGCAATGACGCTATCATATGTAACGTTCTGGGGCAAACGTGGGCACTTTCTAGTAGCCGCAGTGTCACCAGCAGGTACTTCATCATACAAGAACATGCATGAAATATGTTCTACATTAATCCAAGTGTAAGAAACGAGAGGAGAGGAGAGGAGAGGAGAGGAGAGGAGAGGAGAGGAGAGGAGAGGAGAGGAGAGGAGAGGAGAGGAGAGGAGAGGAGAGGAGAGGAGAGGAGAGGAGAGGAGAGGAGAGGAGAGGAGAGGAGAGGAGAGGAGAGGAGAGGAGAGGAGAGGAGAGGAGAAAGTTAGCCAGAGATAAAGGCTTTTCAAATGTCTCATAAACAAGGATGAAAGCAAGAAAGCAGAGGCTAGTTCAGATGCATTGCTCAATCTTAAGAAATAACAGATATAAAAAGAGACTAATTTTCTTGCACTAAGAAATCTGAAAGTCCATAACATTTTATGGACTTTAATATCTTCTTTTTCTTTTTCTTTCTTTCTTTTTTCTTTTTCTTTTTTTTTTTTTTTTTCACAAGCACCTTACAAAACCTGATTTCAAATTAAAGTAATAAATAGAAGCTTTTTTCTTCAAAATTCCTACCTTCACTCATTTGGAACAGAAAACAAAATGCATATACAAAAAGGTGAGAAATAGAAACAGAGAAAAGCCATTTTTCCCCTTTTATTTTTCTTGCAATAATTTCAATATCTGTAGATCAGAGAACTTTTAAATAGAACCCTTTCTCTGAACCATTTTCTCTGTCATTAAGATCTCAAGGAAACAAAGCTCTCTTCCTGGACCTCATTGCACTTGACTCAAGTGCAAAACAGAGAAACAGAGAAAAATAAACATTTTCAGAAATCAAAGGTATCTTGAGAATGTGTTTTTATTTATTTATTTTTTAATTACTTTTTACATTCTCTTGAGAGACAGAAATGCAAAATCACATATTTCATCTCCTGATTTTTCTACTTGCAAGACACACATGCAAAGAACACAGTTCTGTTCTTGTTATAAAGTAGAAACTTACAGAGTTTGTATATTATATTATATGTCTCTTATGATATTAGCTAGGCATCTCAACCATAACTGAGGCTTCAGCATCATATATTTTGTATTCATGCAGCAAAAGAGAGCCACTATCAATAAAACTGTGCTTTCCTTCCAGAATAAAATGTCTCTACAAAAGCTATTTCAGTACATTCTCTGCAAGGATGATGATAACATCAATTTCCAGAAGTTGACTAACATATAGGTAGCTGCAGATCGACATTTGGTGTAATTTCTTCCCCACTCTTTCTGTCCCTTCCCCCATGCATAGTCTTGGGAATTTACTCAGTATCTTCAAAAAATGGACTGCATTGCTGCAGGCAAAATCTAGCTCCTGAAATATGTAAAATGCACACTCTCTGATGCAACTGTATACAGCATATGTGTATATTAGTAAATTTTTTTGCACTGTTTCATTTCCTTTATGAAAAATATTTGCCACTAAGACCTGCAGCATTTTCGCAGAAGATATTTTTTTCTATAAACATGTAGAATTACTCAACTAGCTTTAATTACAATGTAGTATAGAATGGAAGAATGTCATAACTGTGTCACAATATACAAATAAAGACACGATTCTGGTGGCTTCCTGATCCACAAATTGCTGTACATCATTCTAGAGTAATCTTTTGTTCCACTACAAGGATGCTGTCTTTTTGCTGGAAAAGAAAAGTTTTCAAGTGATGCTCTTCTACTAAGTGGTCCAGTGCTGCCTCTATCAAGATTAATTAAACCATTTGTAAGAGTCCTAGCACACACAGTATTTTGCAGTAGGAGTCCAAAATTTAACAGTCAAGCGGTTATGCAGACAGGAGCTCAGATCATATTCTAGATAATACTATATTTTTGTCAGACATTCCCCATCTAAGCATGTGGTATCTTTAACGCATCTGAAGAGAATGTTGCTTTCTCATATGGTAAAGCTTAGGCAGGAAGTCTATGATGATTATCTGGCTATTAGTCTTGGCCTTTTACATTTTTCTACAAAACGTTATTTTTTTTCTGAAATGTCTCTATTTAAAATTGCAGTCTCAAAGAGTTAAAATAGTTCAAGCTATTCTAAACTTGCTGTATTTGTCTAGGGGAAGTTTCAGGGGGTTTGTCAATTTTAATTAGAAATGACATGATGATTGTGCACAATGTAGCAGATTATCAGGCTACTTGTTAAATTATAAAAGGCTGGCTAAGCTTCAGAGTGAAGCTACTATCCAAATTAGAAAATTTGATAGTTCATAGTTTAGGCTCCTAGAAATAATTGCTTTTTCTCCTTCCTTTTACAGATTGAGTTCTTCTTCTGAGAAAAAAAAAACAAAACAAAAAAAAACAAAAAAAAAAACCAAAAAACAACAACAAAAAACTAAGTTTATATATCTCTAGGTTAATTTCTGTGTATTAAACCTTGTTTTAGCAAGGAAAATACCATGCGTTTTTATATACCTTACATATTTTGAACATTTCTTATTTTTATGTTAAATTCATGGTATACTCTGTTTTAGAATAGCGTATTTTCACCTCAGAAGATCATTTATAATGAATTCTAAGAATGCATTTTTTAACTGCAAGAGAAGATAGATATCTGAAAAAAATAGCTGTGATTCTGTGATTCAGTGAGATACACATGGATAGAAAAGGGGGAAGGAATAGTTCACCCAATACCTTTTCCACTAGGATGGTCTGGAATGAAAAATAACTAGTTGCCTTTGATTTTTCTGCTTCAGCTCTGAGGCGAAAGCCATGTCTCTCTCTGCCAATATGGTCTTCAGAAAACTAACCTGATACTGGACTCACATGAAGTTGACGTATGGGCTCCTGTATTGTATTCCATCTTCTCTGGATGATTTGCAGTGTCAACTAATTTAGACTTACTGGACAGCTCAGTGGTTTCATGCCTAAGGTAAAGTGTTAACTTCCTTGCCCATAGAGTTAGCTCTGGAAGCAATACAAAATATTTATGGAAGTTAAAGAAAAGAAACACAAGGACCAAAAACTACAGTTGTTCACTTCTCAAATAATGATAAAGCATAAGCCATTTCTAATCATCACTTGGAAGTTACAACACATTCCCTCTTTTTAGCTTACTCAAAAACAGTCAAGAAGACTCCAGATAAGAAGCAAAATATAAAAAAGGGAACTATGAAAGTTTGAGGTGGCAATCCTGAATATGTCACAGATTTCTTTTATGATGGCTGTCAAGTCATTTATCCTCCCTATAATTTAATTTCTCACTATTTGTAAATGGGGATAATAAATTCCTTCCTTCTCAACAAGAGTGCTGAGAATAACTGTGAGATGTAAATACTGTAACAACAGAAGCAAACTAAATATTCTTATATTTTAATTAATATTTTTCTAATATATTTATAGGCATCAAGGTTCAAAAACAGTATATGCCATAAATGCGATATGTGGAAGGGAAGAGGGAAAAGAAGGGAAGAGAAAGGAAGGGAAGGAAAAAAAAGTGAAAAGTTCTAGTCCTACAACCTGAAGATGACAAGAGTGAAAAAATGAGCCCACCAAAGAAAAAAAAAAAGAAAAAAAAAAGCAGCTAAAATACTTCTGCATAGTAACACCAGCCTGAAAACTTCTAAGGGATAAAATAGGAGCAGTAGTCAAAATCCAGCTTATGCATATAAAGTCCAGCCTCTCTATTTAAATTATCTGATTGTGTTCACATCTGTGAGACACAATAAAGACTTTTAGAGAATATACCAAACCTAATACACTGTAGGATATACCTTTAATCTTTGCAGACGTGTAGTCATCTGCCAGCTTTCACTTGGTCAATGATGAGATGGTTTACTGAGGTCAAATAATTCCCAGTACATGTCATGGGAGTGAAAGAAAAGGACTGTAAAGAGGCTCTTTCTTCTCCTTCCTCTTTTCTCTCTCTTTTTCTTTCTTCCCCCATCCCCACCCTCCCTCCTTCTTCTATTCTGCTGTCTCTGCAACGATGGCATATCTGTGCTAATATACTACATCTAGAAATAATATGTTATAAAGTAAACTGGCTTATTAAAGAATAAAGAATAAACTTGCATAATAATTAATTTCATTAAGCAACATTCTTCCATGAAGGATGTAATTTGTAATGAAATCTTCAGACAGTCTCTACCAAGGGAAGCAGTATGTCTTCTAGGAGAATCACAAAATAATTATAAAATGACAGATATGTTATACCAGCTTTTTAGATGATTGAGTAATAATACTTTAAAAAATCAACTCCCCCCTCCCTTTTTTTTTTGTACACTCATGTTGGTGCAAAATATTCTTTAACTTAACTAAAGCTTTACAGTTACTAGAGCACGTGTGACAACATATAGAACAGAGTGACCTAAAGAAACATTAATTTTTAAAGGTTGCAATACATTGTATATTCCAGGAAGGAGAATTTTCAGTGGTTATATTTAATATCTATATGCCACATTAATTTGATGAAATACTGTTTTCTTTATAAATTTTATCAAATGTAAATACTGTAGAAATTGTTTAATAAACATGCAAAAAAAAAAAAAAAAAAGTATTTCTGTAATTCTTTTACTGAAAATTCCAAGAATTTATTTGTATGTATTTATTGCCTGAAAATATATTGATTCCATGACTCAAAAAAGACTTATTTCAAATTAGAGTAAACTTCATTTTGGAACAAGGGCTTAAGCTTACAGTGGACAATGTTGTCTTTTTTTTTTTCTTTTCCATACACAGAAAGCTATCTTGTACTGACAATGAGCTGTAGTGAAGAAGCCTTGTGCTGAAGGAGTGATTTCTCTATTGTGCACACATTCTTGAACAGAAGATTTATATTTGCCTACAGGAATGTAGACTCCAGTAAATAGGGATTATGCAGCGGATCTGCCCTCACAAAGGTTTGGCTACTGTGTAAAAAAGCTAGCTTTATTACTGCTGCCTTTATTGTTGAATTTCTTTTCACCTCTCAAGAATTCAGAGATAAAACATGCTTTGAACTCTTTTTAGATAAAGTTTCCTCATGCCCACAATTCATCCTCTATCTCAACTTCTGGAATTTGCTAGCTTGCTCTAATTTATTTAAATGTAAGCATTTTTCAGCATTGTTTTGCTCTGCTCTATATTAAAATGATTGCAAAGATATTCAGTTTTCAGAATAGGGCTTTAGATTCCAGAGTGGGCATTACAAGAAAAAAAAAAAAAATCTGAATATTCAGGAATGCAACTTACAGTGAGTGTTGTACACAGGTCATACTATGTCATTTCAATTGTCCTATTATTCCATCTGAACAAGATGTTCAGGAAAAGGTAGAAGATAAGCAGAAGGAAAGCATGCCTGTCATATGATTTTTTTATTTTTTTTTAACTCCACTTATTTGTTTCTTGTTTGAATAAAATTGCTATTTAGTCCAGGAGAGCACTGGATTCCTTTGATTTTTGCATGCTTTTGAGAAAACAGGATTCTTTTTTCTTATCCGATTGCTATTTTATTTTCAGCATTTGAAAAGTTGAAAAGTACTTGCAAGTGTACTAATGTATGCAGCATAACTTATTCAGTAATTAAAATGCAATGATTGTCATTACAGGTTCAATATTTGCTCACAGTTGTTGCATGTAGATATCAGAGACAATTTAAAATTACACTTTCCTTACCATGGGAAGGTAAGTCCTGATTCATTTTCCATGCAGAGCATTACATTAACCAACACTGACACTCTCATTAACTCATTGATCTCCAGTTTAGAGCTATATTTTGTCCGCTCTATTGGATCATCTTTCATGTATACTTGCATAAGTTTATGTAGATACATTTGTCTCTTACTTTTAATTCACGTCTGTTTATCATCTTGACAACAACAATGGGGCTAAATGGTAACCTTTTCAATGAAGAGTGCAGTTATCATTTGTCAACATTTACAGGCTAGGTCAGCCCAGTTCCGTGACCAGTGGGGCAGAGGGTTTCACAAAATTCGTGCCTCTGAAAAGGGGAAACAGGGGACCCCAAAATAATTAAAAACAGCAGCAATGATTTACTAAATACAGTATCAGAATGCAAGATAACACACTATAATACAATATAATTAGAATTAAAGCTAATAAATCAAATATAATGAGGGAATGTTGAGTGTCCGAAAGATGGATAGGCCTCACCGTAACACTGAGGTGAGATGCGCAGTCTGGTTGAGCAGCAGAGAGGAGAGCCTGACAAAGAAGAGTAGGTCAGATGACCTTGCCAGGGGTTATATATCCTCTCTGACCACAAAGCCACCTGGGGTAAGTAGTTCTTCTCTTTCAGACAGGTACCCAGAACTTGACATTAACTTTAATTCCCAGCAATACATGATGTTATGATGTGTAATACTGATAACCAAAAATCATAAAACCATGACATCATTCCTTAGTTCTGTCTCAAGATTATTTCTGTAGTATTTGGGTAGACACAGAGGTAATTTGTTTCTAGGTTCAGACAAGCTCAGTTTTGCTCCTGTCATTATGGTAGATGTGGTGTTTAAGCTCTATAGTAAATTTTTTTTCCAAATTGTTTTAGTGTATAACAAAGCATTCTGATCAAATGATTAGTACCAAAACAAAATGCCCTCCATAATCTATTTCAGACCCTGTTTTCCACTCATTCCTCTCCTTTGAATACTTCTAAGTGCATCTTCTAATGTATCTTCTCAGGGTGTCAGAGTGCTGCCAGCACCTGGACATGACACATCTCATGCGTGAAACAGACCTCAGGAACTGGAGAAGCTTAGAACAGCCTGGACTTGCCAACCTTGTAGTGGCAGCAGGTTATTCATGAGTTGATGGTCCTTTTGGGGTTTCTAATCACAGCTGTGACATGGCAGCACAGGGAAGGAGTAAAGGTGACCTTTCAAGTAGATCTTTTCCCTAACTTTTTAAGGAAACTGGCAGTTAAAATGAATTTTTCTGAAACAGTACTTTAAGCTGACTCAAGTGAATTCTACTGTATAAAAGACAACTGGTTGTGCTGTGCACTGATTTAGATACTGCATCCTGAATATTAAATGTACTGCAGCAGGGTGCCCCAAGCATAGAAAAGGAAATCCAAAATGTCAGAATATGAGTCCTACTGAACACTGCCACGCTGTGCACCCCATATCCACAGTTCTCGCGTTTCCCCAAGGCAGATGTCTTCCTCTCTGACTTTCAGTTTATTAGGCTCAAGACTCAAACAAAAGAGGTTTAAAGAAAGCTGCATACTATTATTTTGAATGCCAAAGCATTTCATTTAAGGGAAAAAAATCAATAATGGTAAGAGGTCCAATATTTTACTTATTAAATGCTAGGTGAATAATGAAAATACATCAGCACCTTATTCTGAAAAATTGTAAAATCTATCAAATTATTTGTTTAGCAAATATATCTGTAGAATTTTCTGCTCAATCCCCCTGTAAAAAAATTAATGTATCCAATTTATTTTTAAAGTGGGCCCATGAGAACAAGGCCAAGTGCAATGTGCTGCACTTGGGCCAGAGCAATCCCAGGTATTTATGCCTGGGGGAAGATCTCCATGAGAGTAGCCCTGTGGAGAAGAACTTGGGGGTCCTGGTGAATGAGATGCAGGGTTTGAGCCAGCAGTGTGCACTTGCAGCCCAGAAAGCCAATTGTGTTCTGGACTGCATTAAAAAAGGGGTGGCTAACAGGGAGAGGGAGATTCAAGATTGTCCCCCTTGGCTCTTGTGGGGCCCCATCTGGAGTACTGCATCTAGGCCTGGGGTCCCCAGTACAGGAAGGATGTGGAGCTCTTGTAATGGGTCCAGAGGAGGGCCACTAAGATGACCAGAGGGCTAGAACACTTCTGTGAATAATGGTTGAGGGAGCTGGTCTTATTCAGTTTGGAGAAGAGAAGGCTCTGGTGAGACCTTATTGTGACCTTCCAGTAATTGAAGGGAGCATATAGACAAGAAAGGGAACAACTATTTACGTGGGTGGACAGTGATAGGACAAGTGGAATGGTTTTAACTAAGACAAGGCAGGTTTAGGTTGGATATTAGAAGGACGTTTTTCACACAGAGGCTGGTGACACACTGGAACAGGTTGCCCAAGGAGGTTGTGGATGTTCCATCGCTGGAGGCATTCAAGGCCAGGATAGATGTGGCTCCGGGTAGCCTGGTCTGGTGGTTGGTGACCCTGCCTGTGGCAGGGGGGTTGAAACTAGGTGATCTTTGGGGTCCTTTTCAACCCAGGCCATTCTATGATTCTATGATTCCATATTAAATGTGGGAAAATGTATTAAATTTATGATTTGATGAGTAATATAATGAGATATCAACAAAAGCTATTATTTTGAATGCACACTGGGTTATGATGTATGAATGGCTTGTTAATAATTAGATTTTGGTGGCTCGTGTAGAGTTCAACTCTTGCTCTGGACATTACTAAATGAACTTTAACATCTGTTTCTTGTTCAATATATTCAGAAAACAAACTTTTTGCTTATTTACTTTTTTTTTTTTTCAAATTTGATGAATTCTGACTTTTAAAAAATCTTGTAGTAAACACTATATATGGATTAAAATTTGCCCTATAAAAATGAATGAAAGCTATTCTTGCTGCGGTAATTTTTGTAAATGAAAACTTAATCCCAAGAATATTCATAAAATTATGAGATATACTACTATACATGTTCAGGATTGGGTGGATTTCCCAATGATTGATATTGAGGTTCTAAGGGTCCTCTCCATGTTGAATATTATTATTTGATAAGGTTAACATCTGGAAAGTCAAATCACTATACACATCTGTGAGAAACTTATTAGTTAAGTTCCCCACTCAAGTACCATCATCAGGAGCAGTGGCATAACACTCCCACATGTACAAAAGTTGATCCTATCAAGCACCAGTAATCAGGACATGGTGCAGCATTTTGTGTGAGGATGTTCAGGAAGGGTGCAAAGCAACTCTCTTTCCTCTCATCTGGGAACAGCAGAGATCTGTACTTCATTTAAACAAAAAATGGTGGCCACAAACTGCAACTGCCAAGCTGAGGTAGAGCACCAGACTGGAGGGCACAAGTTTCCCAGGGTGATGCATGCACCAGACAGACCTCCTGAGGAGTAAAAGAGCTGCTCAGACCTCACACTGTGGGGAAATACAAAATTTGGAAGTCCCCCTAGGGTCAGAGGGAAGAAGAGGGTTTCATGAGTGCAAGTGTGCCCAGGTTGATAAACTTTTTGTGCAGTGGCCAGGTTGCAAGAGGAAATCACCAGTCTGAGAAGTATCCAGCAATCGGTGACTGGGATTGACACATATTGTTGTGTTGTGACACGCAGATCAACAACCCTGTCTTATCATCTAATCATAGAATCCTTAGAGTTGGAAAGGACCTCTAGAGGTCCTCTAGTCCAACTCTCCTGTAATGAACAGGAACATCGCAGCTAGATTAGGTTGCTCAGAGCCTGATCCAGAAGTCCAGAAGAAGACTTGAAAGTCTCCTGGGATGAGGCATCCACTACATCTCTGGGCAACCTGTTCCAGTATCTCACCACCCTCACGGTAGAAGATTTTTTCCTTATATCCAACCTAAATCTACCCTCTCTAAGCTTGAAACCATTTCCCCTTGTCCTGTAGCTCCCCTTTAGCTACTGAAAAGTCACTGCCAGGCCACCACAGAGCCTTCTCTTCTCCATGATGGACAGCCCCAGTTCTCTCAGTCTGTCCTCAGAGAAGAGGTATTCTACATCTGCATGCAGTACTCCAGGTTAGGCCTCATCAGCACAGAGTAGAAGGGCAGGATCACCTCCCTTGACCTGCTGGCCACATTTCTTTTGATGCTGCCCAGGATATAGTTGGTTTTCTGGGCTGTAAAGGCACATTGCTGGCTCATGTATGGCTTGCTATCTACCAGTACCACAGGTCCTTTTCAGCAAGGCTGTGCTCAACCCTTTCAACCCTCCAGCTCATAGTGGGATTGCCTCAACACAAGTACAAGACCTTGCACTTGGATTTGTTGAACCTCGTGAGATTATCCTGGACACACTGCTTGAGCCTGTCTGGGTCCCCCTGGATGGCATCCCATCCCTCAGGTGTGTTGATCTCACCCCATAACTTGGTGTCATCAGCAAACTTGCTGAAGGTGTACTTGAACCCACTGTCAATGTCACAGATGAAGATATTAAAGAGTATCGGTTTGCAAGGGGAGGAAGCTAAGGCTTGAAAAGACAGACCATTACAACACACAAGATGAGGGGGACTGGACCTTTGCCTCTGCTCAAAGCAGAAGTATTCTTCCCCCTTGCCCCTAAGTGCATCTAAGAAACTGAGATGGCTCTGGGACTGGAAAGAGGAGAGGCTATGGAAAAGGTTCAGATCCTAGAAGGGACAATCATATTTACTTGGTCTAATCAAGGACTTACATTAGAATCACTGCTAAAAATAAAGCAGTCTTAGTAATTGCAGTCTCCTTGCTGAGAAGCAATGAGGCCCCCATTTGCTGCCCAGATAGTCTCTCCAGAGAAGTTTGCTGTCAGTTGCAGGCCTGCATTTGAGACGTCAAGAAAAGGCTTCCAGGTCTGATAAAGGAGAGTGTATTTCTGAGTGACATAGAAGAACCAGGAAACAGTTGCTTTAAGAAGCAGCAGAAGAAAGCTCCAGATTTGTCCCAGAGGAAGCAGTCATGATCAGATTTAGAGCTCATGGATAAAAATCAGGGTTTGGACCAACAAAGGACATCTAATGGTTAATGTCCAAGACGAATTTGTTGAAAAGGACTTCTTGCCTCAGCTGCAAGAAGCATCATTCTCTCTGACTCTCATCTTGATTGATGTCTTCTGGGAGAACAACTAATGTCATCTACCTGGACTTCTGGAAGTTCTTTGACATAGTCCCAATCACATCCATATCTCTAAATTTGAGAGAGATGGATTTGAAGGATAGAGTATTCAGTGCATAAAGAATTGGTTGAATAGTCACAGCCAAAGGGTTGTGGTCAGTGGATCTATGTCCAAGAGGAGGCCAGATGTGTGTGGTATCCTCCAGTGAGGAACCAGTGCCCTTTAGTAGCTTAATCATTGGCTTAGACAGTGGGATTGAGTGAATTCTCAGCAAGTTTGCAGATGACATCAAGCTGAGTGGTGCAGTTGATATAACACAATGAAAGAATGTCATTCAAAGGGACCTGGCTCCAAAATTAGGCCCACAAGAATCAAATGAGCTTCAACAAGGTCAAGTGCAAGATTTTGCACCTGAATCAGAACAATCCTAGATATGCGTACATAGTGGGAGAAGAGAAGCCCTGCAGAGAAGGACTTGGAATAGTGGACAAAAAGCTGGACATGAACCAAGAGTGTCCGCTTGAAGATCAGAAGGGCTTTGGAGGGGATTGTCCCCCTCTACTCTGCCCCCATGAGGCCCCATCTAGAATACTGGAACCATGTTCGGGACCCCCAGGACACCCCCAAGACATGAAAACATAGAGCTGTTAGAATGGGAACAGAAGAGGGTCGAAAAGATGACAGGAGGGCTGGAGCATCTCTCCTACAAAGACAGGCTGAGAAAGGTTGTTTATCTTGGAGAAGAGAAGGCTCTGGAGAGAACTCATTACTGCCTTCCAGTACTTCAAGAGAGCTTAGAAACAGAAGAGAGATTGATTTTTAACATGGGCAGAAAGTGATAGGATAGGATAAGGGGAAATGGTTTTTAACCCCCATAAAGAGGAGAGATTTAGATTAGATGTTAGGGGATTTTTTTTTTTTACTCAGAGGGCAGTGAGACACTGGCGCAGGCTGCCCAGAGAAGCTCTGGGTGCCCCATTCATTGATGTGTTAAAGGTCAATTTGCATGGGGCTCTGGGAAGTCTGATCTAGTGGCTGGCAAACCTGCCCATAACAGGGGTTTAAACTTTTGGTTAATTGATTGGCTGGTACCTTACTCGAAACTTATGAGTTACGAGAAAACCTATTTGAAAAAAGTTTGATTTTATGTAAAATATTTCAATTACATAAATCACTGATTTTTATTTATTTTTTTAATAATAGTTCAAATTTTTAGCAAGTAGGTGTTATTTTCTCCTACAAGCTGAAAACTCAGTATAGTTAAAAAAAAATAGTAGTGTTATATGATGGCAAAAGTGCATCAACGAGAAAAATCTTTGCTAATGAATCAAACTTACTGAGAGTAGTAGCATGAGACTTTTGAATGCCCATGGGGCATTGTTATCAGCAGATGTGAATAAAAATATTTCAGCTGAGTATTTTTGACGTTCAGGTGCTTTGTTTTTGTTCAGTATATATAATTTTCTATGGGGAGCAGACATGTTCTCCTAATTCATTTATTTTTAGTCAAAAACTATAACAAATGTTTTGATAGAATATTTTTGATGAAGTGCTTGTTAATGTGCATTTTTTTTCTTTTTCTATGCTGTACTGTCAAAACCCAGACTTATATCATCACCATTAGATCCTATTTTGTTTCTACATTCTCACAGAAAGAGAGTGTGCTTGAGAGAACACCTTTTCATATATAGCATGCACTTTGATATTAACAGAAATAGTAAGAAAATAGGATAAAAACAAAAATGTAATTGCTTTTGCTGCATGACTGATTGCTTCCACAATACAATTAAGCAGAAGCAAAATATTATTGCATCTTTGGCAGTTAATTCAGGGTGTAGCACACCACTAATCCTCAGAGGACTTAATTTTCTACCAAAACTAAAGAAAATATATTAAACACATATCTGATCACCAGAAGAGAAAAAGACAGTCCAAACAGAAAAAAGATAAATAAGTTGCACCTCATAAATCAGTGTCAAACCATAAACAGATTGTTTTAACTAAAGCCACTCCTGCCTCGAATTGAAGTGCTTTACTTACAGAAAACATTTTTTTACCTTCAACTGAGAGCTGTTGTTTTTTGTTTGCTTGACTGTTTGTTTCTGTTAACAAAATTGTCATTAAATTATGCTGCAGCACATTATTTATTTATTTTTATGGAAGAATAGCTTCAGTGGATCCAAGCATTTAATTTTGTTGCAAGACAGGACGAATGGTATTAGTTTTACAATTTACATAAACTCATATTTGTGGTGAATATATCTGTAAATTTTCATATATTTGTATGTATAAATACATACTTATATATATTTTAACTCACTTGAATTATCTCAATCTACTGTTACTCTTTAGGTGGCAACAGTTTGATTATCTATGAAGGCAATATCACCCAGATGCACTCTGTATTCACTCTCTAGCCAAATGATGTCTATTAGAGTTTTTGAGGCACAGCAAACTAGCATTTTCCTTATGAAGAATCATCATGTTATTATCACACCATAAAAATGATCAAATACAAGCACCCCGGAATCTCACAGAGTTGACTGTTATTCATGCTTTGTAATAAGAGAAAACAGCATCATAGTGCTATTTCAATGAGTCTAACCACTGACATTTTAACTTCAGTTAGTTTTCTTATCTTTAAATCAGGTGGTCTGTTTCAGTACCACATGATTAAAGTTTCTTTCATCCATTAAGGTGGAAATTTTCCATTTTAAAATTATTTTTGTAATTGTTTACAAACCTGTGTAAAGCAAGATTCCTAAATTTAACAACTCTATGTAATAGTTGTAGCAGTAACAGTAGTAATAACAGATCCTTGCAAGAACCTTGACATTTTATCAAGATATTGGAATTCTCTTGAAAAGTTAATTCTTTTTCATAAATTATTATTAATAGTATTAGTAATAATGAAAAAGATAAACTCAATTTAAAAACAAATAAATGAACAAAATTGACAGAAATGAGATAAAGAACTTCTTTACTAGGCACCTGCCTCAATCATGCCACATTTCTCTGTGCCATTCTATCGTCATGTACTAAAGAAATGTAGG
This sequence comes from Phasianus colchicus, assembly GCF_987193195.1. NCBI lineage: Eukaryota > Metazoa > Chordata > Aves > Galliformes > Phasianidae > Phasianus > Phasianus colchicus. The sequence continues at coordinate 41,886,209 of NC_143438.1, forward strand.
TATTAAGATGAGAAACTGATCTCTGCTTCCTCCAGGTGGCAGAGGTGAAATCAAATTGGCATTTCAGTATGCTCCGAGCAATAAAACTTCTGTGAGTGTTCCAGTATTCCTTTAATATCTTACCCTCTTTCTTTGTTAAACAAGAAACATTTTAAACTTACTGGTAATTACATCCAAGGAAAACATCCTGCGATTCTGCAGGGAAAGACAGCACTGAAAATAAGAGAACAACGAGAGAAGCCCCAGATTGTGAGTGAAACAAGTACGGAATTATTGGCTGGGTTCAACCTCAGGGTTTTTTGTTTGTTTGTTTGTTTTTGTTTTGAAGATTTTATTCTTTTTTGTTTGTTGGTTGGTTGGGTTTGTGTGTGTGTGTGTATGAAGACAAACTTTGGAAGAAAATGCTTTGTGTGTTCATTTATTTAACTAATTGGAAGTTACTCACAGAGGTCAGGCAGCAGATATTTGAACAATTTATAAAGTCATCAAAATCACTTCACCTGCTTTGTCCTGTATTTCTCCCATAAAAGAGAAAATACTATTTCAGTCTGAACAACAAACATTTAACACATTTAATTTTTCTTGATAACGTGTGATCTACTACCCAAATTATTCAAAAAAAAAAAAAAAAAAAAAAAAAAGTCTTTTACATTCTCTAATATAGTTTTTGCATGCATAGTTCCAGTAAATGTGTCAAGTCCCAAGACTTTTCTTCTTAAGAATATTACTGATATCTCAAAGTTATCATTCATGCCAAATAAAATAACCTCATTTTCCCAGTTGTGATCTTTTTAAAACCAATGTTATTGTTAAGACATTTAATTGATATGCAATATGCTTTATGTCAAGGACACACACAAAGACATAAGTGGATTCTCTCAGAAGATTCAACATTAGATTTCAGATAATCGTGTTCTACACACCACTGCTAATGATGTGTTACTGTGATATAGTAAGCTGATGAAACACATAAAAGAGGAGGTGGTTACAGATAACAAAGAATGGTAGATATTTTTAGCAAAAGACATGGGTTGGGAAGTCAGCAAATAAGCCCAGTTCATCCGCATTCATAATTATATGCAGATGGCTGAATATAGGGATGAACTACAACACATAGAAATATATGCACATAGGGTCATAGAGAAATAAATTTATCTTAAAGAGATGCAGATAAAGAAGATATTGGACAAAATATAAATAGGCCGGATGAATAAGGAATCAAACTTCTTGTTGTAAATATCACTGAAAAGCTATCATGAGATTATGATTTTATCTTTGCATCATTATTTTTTCTTCTTTGCCACATAAAACACACATGGAAATTTATAAATGATATTTATTTAAGAGAATAGCTACAGAAAATAACAAACCTTTTAAAAATGCCAGAGGGATGTGACTTGCTGAATATATATTTTCAATGTAAAAAGTATAAATTAATGTCAGAGGAAAAAGAAAAAAACAAAAACAATGAATATATGCATTTTTAACATCAAATTAAGTGTTTCTCTAAAAATACATAAGTAAATAAATAAAAGTTAAGAAAAAAATAAAGGTTATAAATAAGACTTCAATTTACATTTATTTCTCTCTCTCGTTGTCTCTCTCTCTCTCTCTCTCTTTTTTTTTTTATTCGTAAGTAATATAATTATATTAGCATCTCCAGTAAAATCTCAAATAGCCAAAACACCCCATGGAAGTCATATGGAAACATTAGAAAGCTGCAAATAGCATCGCAATTTTCAGACTGGGTTCATTTTGTATATCTCAGCACCTACACACAGTTATCTTTAGACATTTACATGCTAAAATATCACTAGATAATGATGGAAACAGCCAAATATGTACACATCAATAGTTGAGACTGACTTTCTGCAGGATAAAGAAAGGACAGGTAAGGACAGGAGGATATTTATATCAATACATCACACTGGTACTCCATTTCCAGACCATTTTCAATAAACACAAACACACAGTGAGACTCAGCAGGCATAGTGAGATTCAGATCCAAATTTTATCTACTACCTTTTGGTCAAGCATTTCGGTGGGGATCTGTCACAAAGAGTTTAAAACAGGATTCTGCTTTGAAATATTTTTCTAGCAATGAAGCATAGGGGAATTAAATGAATTGTGTACGTGTATGTGTTGATATTCATTCTGATTTTGCAAGAACTGTCACACAAAACACAAAACTATTTGCATAACATCTGCACTGCTTGAAGGGCTGGAACACTATAGCAATTAGATCTGAGCTCTGTAATATTCACTTGCAATTCAGGCAACTACAACAGTTGAGTTAATTTAATGTTTAGTTAAAAGAAAAGCTCTCTTTTTTTTTTCTTTTGTTATTAATGCTGCTTGAAGAACCATTTCATAAATAAGGTATTTTATTTTTAAGCATATAGTTATAAACATATTTGTTATATATAATTTTTAATTGAAAATCTTTGAAAGACACTCAATCTGTTTAATATGTGACTGTTTATATCTGCAGTGTATTCTAATATGACTGATTTTACACAGCTGCTGCTCTACATCCTATAATCTGTATGCATGTGATATAAGCATAACCTTTAATGAACAATATTCACATGCAAAAGTTGCTAATATAATGCTAGCATAGCAGCACCTGCCAACACCTCTACAATTAGATGTCTGTGTCAGCATTTCAATTATAAAGCAGCTCCTAATATAAAGGATTATAACTTGACAGTAAAAATTCATTCTGTGTTGCAACTTGACATATAAGTTCTCAGTTCAAAGCATTTTTATTAATATGGGTTTAAATTGGTTTAGATATTGGGAAGCTCTAGAAGACTAAAGTGTAAAAAGTAAAAAGAAGACGGATGTTTTTTCATCACTACTGTAGCTCAAGTGCTTTGAAAGGGAAATTCACCAATGTTACAGCTGTTTGTATATAATTGGTATCAGTGAGTGATTTATTTATACTTTATTTTTTTTTTATTAATGCAGCACTAATTTCTAACCTTAAAACTTCCTGGTGCTATTGTTTCTAGGATACATATTTTTAATCAAGTATAATACATTGCATTGTGTATTGATTTTAAATGCACCAGTTTGCTGCTAAAACCAGCTATGGCAATGCATGTGTGAATCTGTGCACATGCACTAAAAGTCTCTCCATAATGTTGTATTATTTTCTGATAGTATATCCATGAACTACAAATGTTCCAAGTGTGTATTGATATGAAAAAATAATCGTTCCAGCTGAGAAATTACCATCTACTATGCCAATAAACAACTTATCAAAGTCGTCTATTGCTTGGCGTTGACAGTAACAGCTAACTACTCCTCAAACATTGCACTATCTATTGTGGGAAGGGAATCATTTTCAGACTGTGACAGAGTTAGAATCCACTGAGGGAGATAAATGACAGGGATTTTATTCTATCCTTAAAGAGATCGTTGTAAGAGGAAAAAATGTCAATAACAACTAGATCAGTTCTGTGACCTTGCAGAGAATAGTGCCTTCTGCCACTATTTCTAGCCCTTTCATGCTGTTTTCAAAGCCCAAACGGACTGCACAGCATTATGAGGAACTCCTAAAGTTCAGCCATACATGGAATGAAGTATAAAGGTTCACACTACCTCTTTTTGTTGCCTGATGGATAAAAGAATTTGTGCTTGATAGAGAAAGTAAAGAGAATTCCCCCTGAGCAAGGCCAACAGACTTTAGGCCACCTGAGGTGCTGTAAGAAAAGCAGCTCACTGTGCAGTGCTGCTGAGAACTGCAGCAGCAGGTGAAGCTTCTTGGTAGCCAGATAGCACTAGCTCATGGGAACAGAGCTTCATACAGAGCAGCTTTGTGCAGGAACTGAGGCACTATGAAGATGACTTGGGCGTTTATATCAAAAACATCATGTTGCACCCTATCCACAGCAGAAGTGGGCCAACAGAACCCACACCTGCTGCATAAGGGAGTGCCACCAAAAAGATAGTTCCTGAAATTTCTTCCCTAGGCATATGTCAAAACCATGCAGTTTATGATCCTAATCCGGACTTGTCTGTATACAGAAAGACCAAAATGAAGCCTTGTTTGATTAGATTTGTTTAATTGATTCTAGCATCCTCCAGTGATACATCATCAAAATTGAAATGTTCTGGAGAATGAGGACAGGATTTCTTGAAGACTCTTACTAACACAAATGTATTTCCTGACTCTAAACAATTATAGGAGATGAACTGGATTTCTTTTCTATTTGAAGCCATCCTATTAATGTAAAAACTCCTTATTTTTTATATCTGTTAAGACCTTAAATTAACACCTGTGGAATTCCTAAATCCCTATTATTTTTCATGTCTTAGATCTATCATTATTCAATCCCTTTGCATCAGCAAGCCCTTGCAGCAGGCACCTGAGAACAGAAAGACTTTCTTTGTTGAATGCAAGTATTGCATGACTTCTACAGTTCAGTTTAATTTGGTCCTACACATTTAAACTCTGCTAAAAAGCAACTCATACCTTACTGCTATGAATGTTTTTTTCCGCTGTTATAACTACCATTACCCACCTGCTAGTACTAAACCATGACTATGCATGTAAATGTTAGGCTTTATTACTGATTTATGCCCCAAATCATGATAATCCTATTTAGGAAATAGCTTGTGAAAGGACAAAGTAATCTAGGAAGGTGTTGAAAGTTTTGTTATTGCATCAATAGCTACACTGCTGTAGATTGAAGTGTTGCATGTGACATACTCTTCTATTTAACAAGATAGCTGTGGGTTTACCAAATAATATAAATAAAAGCTAATATAAATGAATAGGCAGATTCATACATTTATATTTATCTCCTATAAAACAGCAAAAACACCTAAGGAATTAATTTAATTTTTTGAAATCTTGGCCTTCGAAATTAACTGCTCATAAATATTGATCTTCAGCTACTCATTCTGTAAGTGATTCTTTGCCATATGAAAAATGGTACTTCCGTCTTTCCCAGATCTGCACATCTATGTGTATATATACATCATATATACCATATATATTATATGTACCATATATATGTAGTACCTAAATGGATGCAACTTAAATATAATAGTCTGCCTGGGATCTTAATGAGATGTGATATTTCTAACTGTCTTGCGGTGTTTAGAAATGTGTCACTCTGTAGTGGAAAGTTAGTAATGTAATTTTCTCAGAAATAGAAATGTTGCTACTTTCATTCTTTCAGCCCTCTTCTCCAAAGAAAAGGTTGCTTTACTGTTATATACACACATAAAAATGGTAACATATAAGTACTTAAAAAATAGATGACAGTTTTTTGATATTAATACAAGCTGTGAAACCTACGAATCTTTTATCTTTCATCCACTCATAAATACTGAGTGCATCCATGTCCTCATGCCTGAGTATGTTCCGTCCCTTCCCTTTTCTAAAAAATAATTTTGAGAAAGGTTTTCTTTGTAAAGATTCCTTGAATTAACCATTTTTGTCTGCAAAGGTATCATTTATGTAAATAATTATCAAATATCATTATGAGCAATTAATCACAGACTTTTCAGAAAAGCATTTTTCTTTCATATACCATGGTTTATTCATTGTCACTTGCATTGTTGTAAAGAGGCGCTTTAACACTGTTTTCAGAATTTATTTTTTTCTACTGATATTTGAAATATCTGGTAATAAAGTATATATGCACATAGAATGAAGACTCATTTCTTTAAAATAAACACCTATGATTTTTAATACTAGCATTCAATAGCAAATTTGCACAACTGTATAATAAAAATAGTAATTAATTGTACGTTTCATAAAGTATCTAATAATTATTTTATATAGTATGCAGCAAAGAGCTATAACTTTCTTGGGATAGACCACTAAAAGCAAACAGACAAACAAATTAAAAAAAAAAAAAAAAAAAAAGAAAGACAGCAAAAAAGTTATGATTGGATATATTTTTTTTAATGAGAATGGAAAATAATTTTATATAAAATACATCCACAACATGAAATAGCAAAGCTAGCTCATCAGTAAGAAAGAAACATTTATTCCAAATATTTATTCCAGTAGAATACAGTTTGCCAAATATGAAAGCCCAGAAATAAAGCAAAAGTCTCCGTTAAATCTTTATCACATTTGTTTTGTTGCAAATACTACACATTGTTCTAGAGATAGATTTCTCCATCTGAAATCAAACTTAAGGCCATTTATCATGTAAAGCAAAATGGTTGCTACAAAAATAGCATTATGGTTATATCAACAACAAATGTACATGAAAGCCAGCTATGTTTGTCTGATGCGAGTTGCTGTCCCGGGACCTTTATGGTCCCATGCAAGACTGGTGCCTTTCACACCGTCTTCATACTCTACACAAATCAGTTCATTTTCTAATTAATTCAGATTAAAATTCCTCTTTTCCTTGCCTGCTGTTTATTCTCTTCTGTAAATTCAAACTGTAAAGAAAGTGGCAAGACCTAACTCCAAAAGACTTCTATTTCCTCACCATATAGAATCAGGCAGTGAAGACAGAGATGTGTAGGAATTAGATTCTTTAATACACTGGTGGACACACTACCTTACCTGTTTTGTAGAGGCATTATTATGATTTGTTTCTATCAAAGAAATTATTTCTCACTTTGGATAATTCGTCTCAAGAAGGTTTAGGTAAATATCATTCTACTCAGGCTTTTACCATTGGTGTCCACAGACAAGTCTAGAGACAATGGGTACAAAATGAAACATATAGAGGAACCCAACTTAACCCAAGAAAATGTATTTTTTACAGTCAAGGTGCTCGAAAACTGGAACGTGTTTCTTAGAGAAATTGAGGAGTCCATAGAAATTTTTTTTTTTCCCCTGGAAACAATCAAAACTGGATTGGACACAGTCTTGAGTAAACAGCTCTAGCTGGCCCTGCTTGAGTAGGCTCTTTTTGGACTATTTAATCTCAAGAGGTCCCTTCCCACCTCAGTCATTCCACAATTCTGTGATTCTGTGATACTTTATCACAGAATGGCCGAGGTTGGAAGAAATCTTAAAGCCAACCCAGTTCCAACCCCCACCATATATTCCATTACATTTTTTTGCTGTGTGACAGATGGCAGCAGGTTACAGTCTGACAAAATGGCATCTGACATGGGAATGCATAAGATGGAAAAGTGTGTAATTTAATTCCTCCATACAGAAAAAATTGCACCCACTGATGGCACCACTTTCTGAATGCTTGTGAAGACCAAACAGTGGATGTTAACCTGGGCTGTCTTAGTATATATAGAGAGAATGCATATATATGTCTAATATATAGATAGAATATATGTACAAATTGTATTGAAAAAAGCCTTGAAGATCATCTATTTCCATCTCCCCCCTGCCCTGGACAGATTTGCCACCTACCAGCTCAGCTGCCCACTATCACACCATGTAATAATATTTTATACACATTTCTTTCCTCCTTAAACCTGGAAAATTCACTTATTGGTTTAAATTCTGAAAATATCTGTTTCTCTTTCTTTCCTAAATTATCTAGTCCCACACATGTATAAAGCAAAGATTTCAGCTTCTTTGCATCCACGTGGAACTTAATTCCAGATGAAAAAAAATCTATCCCTTGACTTAGTTTCCTCTAACATTAAAAGCATTTTTTGTGTAATATATATACATATATATATATGGAGATTTTGTACTCATTTTAATTACCTAGATAAATTTCTATACTCTTAAAGGCACAGATGTTCAAATTTTCTTAATTTTAAATGCAACATTCACTAGTGTTTCAGGGCATGACGATCAAGTCATTTCTGGAAATTTTGCAAAGACCAAATCTCCTTAAAGATCATGCTAAAGACCACATTATTTCCTTTGCTCCAAGTTAGGAATATAAGGGAAAATGTACCTTCTTGCATTAATTCAATGTTAATTCACATCTTAACTTAATTAAATATTTCACTGCAAGATAATTGTCATGTCAAGACTTTAGTGCCTTGATTGAAATTCAAATTTTATTTCCACATTTTTTAGAGGCAACTGCTGAGGTAGAAATGTTGGCTTCATATTAAACTGTTTAGTGGCTTTCTGCAGGATACTTAATGTTATTCCATTTCTTTTTCACTTTTGATGAAATTGCAGAAGGCTAACAACAATATAAAATGGAAATGTCTGAAAATGTTTTTCTTTTCTGGCTTTAATAATTCAACGGACGTCTTGTTAACACTGTGTTACACCATTCTCAATTACATAGATTGCTCTTTACACTTCTTTGGGGGTTTGGCTCTTTCACAAGCAGTTTGCCTGACTGAAGAAAGCTATTCACCATAGCTGGTATTCTCTGTTCAATAAATTATTACTCTTATACAGTGATCTGAAATTCTTCGTACTCAGATCCTGTTCTATCTTGCATGATCTGAAAGTAATGTTTTCCCCTGTGCTATGTCATATTGGTTTAATATTTTATTTATCATAGGAATTAATTTGTTTTAGGGGATAGGATATGACCATGAATATGTTTCTAATTGCGTGTGACCCACAGTTATTTTTATTCAATTGTCACTTAATAATAATAATTGTTTCTTTTATTTTGTTTTATTTCTGATGTCCATATTTGAGAATATTCATATTATCTTCACAAGAAAATATTTCAAAGCTTCATATCTGCTCCAAATATTCAAGATCCCTTGTCACATTCAGTATTGCTCAAAAATTCTATGGAGTATCTGTGCATTATTAATTTAATTTGGTTCTATATTATCATATATAAAGGAGGTTTCTGCTTTTTTTTTTTTTTTTTTTTTTTCTTTTTTCCCCACATTTCATTATAGTCAACTAATATGACATTATCTGATGTTCTCTGGGAATCTATTTTGTATTTGTTCCAGTAACTAATAGCATAGTTTTTCATCTTTTTTTCCCTTCCTATATAATTTTTTATATAATAAATATTGTGTTATTTCGTCTTTTCTCTTAGATCATAGATTAGCTCAATGGCAGAAGTTATGTCAACTACTGCTGATAATATATTGTGGCTTCTGATAAAATGCTTTCTCATTTCAAGCACTGTAACTTCTCCTTTCTCCTCTTTAAAACCAGTGTGATTATTTTTAGAGATAACAAAACAGTTTTATAAAGCTGTGGAAGGAAGACAGTAAATCATTTGATTTCCTTCCTTTATTTTTTCTGAATGCTTATGACAACACCATATCCAATCACTTGCTCAATCTTTTGGGGATACATGTTGTGTTAACAGAGGAAAAATTTGTGTTGTATGGAATATATTTATAATAGACTTTCACACATCATGATATGAGGTAATGACATCAGAATGCTGTAAGAAATTACATGGAATTTAAGAGAATATTAATGTATGGAAAAATAATTTTGACTACTGAATAATAATACAAAAATACAGCAAATGATCCATAGTTGACATCTGTTCAGTTCAGAAAGCGAAAGGAATACAGGCATTCATATATGGTGAGGGTGACATTCCAGCAGACAGGTATGGGTGACATTGTAGTGGGTGCCTCCTATAGGCCACCTAATCAAGTAGAACACATCAAGTTTGCTGATTATATAAAACTGTGAAGAGACCTGCTGGAAGATCATGTTGCCATCCTGAAGCATTATTACAGGCTGCAGAAATGGGCTGACAGGAACCTCACATGGTTCAACAAGGGCAAAGTCTTAGTCCTGGAGAGGAAAAAAAAACACTGACCAATACTTGATGGGAGCCATTCAGTTAGAAAGTAGTTTCTCAGAAAAGAACCTGGGGGTGTCAGAGCACATGAAGCTGAATATCATCAAGCAATGTGCCTTTGACATGCAGAAGTCTAATGATATTCTAGGCTATGTTAAATTATTCTCAGCAGGTCAAGTAAGGAGATCCTCCTGATCTAGTCAGACACTAGTGAGGCTTCACCTGGTGTACTGGGTCCAGTCCTGGTCTCTGCAGCACAAGAGTGACACGACCAAACTAGAAAGAGTCTGGTGAAGGACCTCAGAGATCATGTTTGTACTGGAGCATTTTTGCCATGAGAACAGGTTGAGAGAGCTAGATAAGAAGAGGCACAGGGAGATCTCATCAATGTGTATAAGTACCTAAAGAGAGGATACAAGGAGAATGGAGCCAGGCTCTTTTAAGTGGTATTCACTGATAGGGCAAGAGATAATGGGCATAAACTGAAATACAGAAAGTTTCCCTCTGAACATCTGAAAATACTGTTTTACTGTAGGGTGCTTGAACACTAGAACTGTTTTCCCAGAGATGTGGAGGGCTGTCTCCCCTTAGAGATACTCAAAAGCTGTCTGGACACAGTTCTGAACAAACTGCTTTGGATGGCCCTACTAGAGCAAGAGGATTAGACCAGATGGATTCCAGATGTCCTTTCCAACCACTGTGTAATTCTGTTGCTCTTTGATTCTATGATCCCTGGAGGGATACATAAAGCCTTCAGTGAATCTAAATTCCAATTAAAACATCTATCAGTAAATTGTCAGTGTAAGCTAGCAGAATTCAAACTAAGATTTGTCTTTAATGTCACAAAAATGTCAGGCAGATTGCTGGGGCTTGATAAAACTGCAATTTGTATAAGACATAATAAATTAGCTCCAGGTAATAATAAGACAAAAAGAAATACTTTTCCCACTTAGTTGTCAGTGAATAATAGATTGTCAAAAATGTTTTCATAATTCTCTGCTATGAAATGAATGCAAATGATAGAGTATAAGATTTGTATTTAAATGTACTAATTTTTTACATTCTTGAAAATAATTTATTTTATTTTACAGTCTGAATAAAGCATTACTTAATTGGTGAAAAACAAAAATTTGCTCATATGCTTTTTTGTATTATCCACAGTCTCATCCGTTGATCAAGATACAAAGATACACAAGGCACTTTACAAACTAACAAAAATTCCAAAGACTTTGCAATTTAAGTTATTTTCCTGTTCATATTTTTAAATTATGCTAGCTTTGAAATATTCAACATCAGGATTTTCTGATTAGTTATTTTTATTATCATCATTTTTGGCAACCTAGAAATTGAATTAAAGTTTGCAGAGATTTTTGCTTCACATTTCTTAGATCACTGTATGTTTTTGCTGACTTGTATTTTTATGTGCATCAAAGGGAAAGAAAAAGAAGAAATATGTACTTGCTGCTTCCATATAACTCATGCATAAGGAAAAGAAATACTTGAATAATAAGCATTCACAGCATCCTGTTCTTCTACTGAATTCTTACAGATGCATCTCCAAAGACTCCTCGGTGTGGTCTGATTTAAAATGTTCTTTGAAGCAACTACAACTCGTCTTGAACTAATTATCAAGTAACAACACACTATCATACTTGACAAGTTGCACCAGTTTTAAGTAAACTAAGTCTCACTCTTCTGTTTTGGTTTTCTTTTTGATGATAAAACTTATCCTGACCTTAGGCATGTGAATAAATCTCACACCTGAGAGCTTGCTGAGGCAGCTTCTGGAAAGACAACTAGGCGATTAATCATATTCATAGTTGATATCTCCTGCAAAATGATTTCAATTAAATGCAGGTAAATAAAAGAGTGTGGTGAGAAAGCCTTTTAACATATAAGTGCAATTAAGAAATGGGGATTAGAAGAAAAGTACTGAGAGAAACTCTGAACAACTTGCCTATACCTCCTAAAACATGAATTATAGTGTAAAATTTAAAGAATATTTGACTAGTAGTGATGAGAATGACATTATGCCCATTGTTTTTTCTCAGATTAGTTCATGAAATAACATTTTATGCTCAGTAAGGATGAAGATTGATAGTAACATACATCCAGTTAAGGGCTGTCTTCACTGTTTGTTCTGTACTAGCACATAAGCACATTTCTCGTTGAAGTTTTAGATAGATCCTATGAGATCTATCTTTCAGGGTGCAAGGAAGGGACAATATGAGTTTCACTTCCTCTTCCTGAATTAGCTTTCCCTTCTTCTGTTTTCAAATAGCAGAAAAACTCTGTTTCCCTTAAAGATGGATTCTCCAGTCCCCTTTTACTCCTTCTCATGAAGTTAATCAGCAATTTGATTGACATAAAACTTATTCATAGATTTTCAGGCTTAGGGTAGCTGACAGTGAATTCTAGGGCACTAGAAAGCCAAATCTTCAAATTGATCACTAATTAAAGCTCCAGTAAAATACACGAAACAGCTCATTGATACTTCAGCAGTTTTATCTGTAATCATCATGTCTGTAATATACTAAGGATAATATTGATGCAACTCAGTCCAACAATGACATTTTGATTTTTACCTTCATTACAACATATGTGATACAGCAGTGTAAAGTCTCACTTAACTACTTGTCTTTCAAAACTCAGTCATAATGAGGAATCTGCTAGAATTTTTTTTGTCTTAATTTATCTTTGTATATGTAAAATAGATGTATCATTAAAAGAAATGCAATCAGATCACATTTATTTAAGGCTAACAGAAAAAAAAAAATATGGTGAAGAAAGGATCCTGACTACTTTCAGCACTGGCAAATGGTAGAAATTTTAAATAACATGGACAAAATTAGTTCTTTTTCACCTTTGGCATTAACTGATGGTGAAAACAAATAAACAAACAAACAGAAATCAAAATATAAACAGTAAGTAGACAAGTACTTGTTGTTTGCTTTAATGAAATGCACCAGTTTTTTTTTACAACATTTCCCTAATTGTTACAGCTGGAATTAAAATGGAGTCATCTAGCTAGCTAGAGATTTAGAAGTAGCCTTTCAAGTTCACCTTTAGGAAGTTATATTAGCTTTGCCTAGTAGCCTGTTTAAGAATGCAGCATACAGCATACCTAGTTTTAGACAGGACTAGAGATCAAATCTAACCTCATAAATCTCTGAATTCATGACTACAGGAAGCTGTCAAAAACTAGATGTTGTTTCAGTCTCCAGGGGTTGGTATATTGCTCTGTATCTCTCTTAAGTACCCTCTAGCAGCTGATCACCAAAATGTGTAATAGCCTTGGGAGGAACTACACTACCCTTTTGACCTCAGAGGTAATATTTTGATATGGCTTGACCTTAATAAGACTGCCAGCATAAGTGCCTAACAGCAAGAGTAAAGGAAAACCTTTTCTGAATAACAAATAGCTGAAGAAAACATTTTCTGCACACTCCATAAACTATTAAATTTACCTCTGGCAAGTATATTTAGATAAAATCATGTTCTGAATCACATTTTAGAATACTCAGATTTAACACCCATCACTAATCCAAAAAAGCCTAGGTTGCAAACAAATACTGGACAAAATTCTTCCACTTTGACTCAGTTTTATCCTTATTTGACTAACAAATCACACTGAATACAAATAGCTGGACTTGTCTCCCCTTCTGATTTATTAATTTACATTTATCCTATGGTTCAACTGATTTCATTCCAATTTAGGATGAAGTATAAGAATTTCAGATGCCTAAGGGTCACGGGAAAGACAATAATAACCTTACCACTTCTACTGACCACAGATTCAGAATCAGTATTTGAAACAAAATTACCTGGCCATTACAACTAAAATCTAACAAATCACTTTCTTCTTCCCTTCCCTTTGCAGCTGTCACAGGCAATGTATTTCATTCTTTGAGTCTTTCCGCTAACATAGTTCCCTGCAGTACTGTGTGAAAAAGTGTTGTCATCTGGGCCACTGGGTCCATGATGAGCTTAATTTCTGTAGGATGCCAGAAAAGTTAAGTGGTTTACATAGTGTGAAGAAACAATTAAACTGCCCAGAAGCTACATGATGCATAGTAAAATAATAGGTAAGAGGAGGATGGAAGCTTTGATTTAAGCCAGATTTGCTGCAAAGACACACAATTGGGAATGGCTGAAGTGATGATGAAGGACATACTGGCACAAAATTTGGCAGCAGCAAACTCTTTACAGCAATGTCAGTGTTGTGCTACTTTTTCAAGCTGATTTTTTTCATTACTGTAGTTTAAAAGCACTTGCATATGTATGTGTAAATACTATTTCATGCATTTTATTCTGTAGCAGTTTGTTTGTAAACTAAATGCAGATTTCACTCTACATTGAAAAGGTCAGGGAATTTTCTTGAACCGTACAACCTGTGGGAAGCACAGCTTGAGAGGCTGACTGACCTTGAAAACAACTAAACCACTTTCTGCCATGATGCAAGAGCCACAAATATTTGCTCCAGCTACTTTGACAGCTGCTGAGAGTGTTCAGTATTTTGTTCTTTTGAGTAAGTTCCATCAAAATTTACATAACTAAGAAGGCTAGAAATTAGATTTTGAAGAAATGCTACTTTTTAAATGTTACACAATTATTTTAACAGGTCAAATGAATTTTCAAAGAAACAACAGTGCAGTGTATAAATTGTTTATGTACATTAAAGCTCATAATCTTTACAGATTTTTCATTACAACACATATTCAGGACATGGAATGCTTAATTGCATGTGATACTTTAAAACTGCATTTGTTTTTTTTTTCTTGTTCATGAAAATCATAAGCAAAAGAATAGAGAAATAACTGAACAATCTTTTGTGTGTGTGGCTGAAATCTATCTTTTCTGTGTTTTTTATTTATTCCAGATTCATAATACATGTTCCCCAGGTTAATTAGATTAGCATAGCAGGGCTCCTAATGGAATCCTCAGCTCTGCTCTCTCAGACTATGGAAACTAATTGAGAAATGTTTTTTTGTTTATTTGTTTGTATAGAAAAAGGTAGCTTCTATTTTGAATGTCATTCTAATTATGGTGGAAAAGGTTTGTCAGAGAGGATTCATGAAGAAGAAGTGTCCAGACTTTGAATTATTCTGGCTTTACTTGAATACTCCTTTTACACTAAGACATTACTGTAAGAAATATTCATCTCTTAGAAATGCATCTCTCTTGTGATTTGAGATATCAATAATAAAAATGTTTTCCAATAAATACTCTGCAAGAGGAACTAAGATTTAGAAGTCTTTTAGAAATCAGTTTCTAGTAGTGATTCAGTCTTTGTGTTCACATGACAACATCTGGCCACACCTGCAAGAGCAAGATATTAAAAAGGAAACACTAAGTCACTAACACTTTCACTTCCAAATATGAAACATAACAGGAATTCTAGTCTGAGTATAGTTGATGCACAAGCAGATCACCATACAGAGATCTTCATCAAATGCAAAGAAAATAGTAAATTTGTTCCAAAAATGAAAGAGGTCCTTCTCTAAGTTGCTCAAGGAAAAGGAAGAATAACTAATCCTAGTTTCACATATATTTGTACTCTTACAGTCTTTGCTCATAGTTTTCACTCTGACGCTCCCAGTCATCGGAGAAGTACTGAAATATTGAGTGTGGGTCTATACCTCTGTCAGTTAATTGACTAACAAACATACACCAGCTAGAAATTTGGCTACTATCAAGTGGAAAATATGAGGCTGAGTTCTTCCTAAATGTGTGCTAATTTCCTTTCCCTACAAATACTTATGAATCAATTTATTTGATATAATCTTTTTATGCTCTTTTGGGATCTATTTACAATTGGTAAAAACCCTTACAAACAGTTCAGGAAAAATGTGGCAGACAGATGGAAAAAAGACTGCTTGAAATGGATGAATAGCAGGCAAAAGGATCATACAATTGCATAAGACTAATTTGTGCAGAAAAACAGACGAAAAATTAAAAAAAGAGAGAGAAATTATTTCTCCTCAAAGCTACTGAAATCTTATCATCCAAGTCTGAAAACAAAGAAGCTTCAGAATCCCTGTACTTCTTCAATAAAAGGAGCTGCCAACCCCAATGGAAGTATGCAGCAGTGCTTTGGAGAGTTCTGCAAGGCAGGCTGCATGTGAGATGCTCTCTTTTCATAGAAGAACTGCTCCCTGTGCATCCTGGAAGGCAGGTACAGATATTAGCTGCTGGAATTATTTATATATATAGGAAAATCTATTAAAAAATAAAAATAATTTTAAAAGTTTTTTATTTGTATGCTATAAATATTATATTTACTGTGTAAGCCAGTCATTGAACTGCCATCTTTCCATTAACCTTACCTATTGGTATTAGTGAACTGTATTGATTTTTTAATTTAATTTAATTTTTTTTTTTTTTTTTTGCTTATTTGTTTGTTTGTTAATATCTCCTCAGTTTATACTAAGATCTTCTGAGGAATTACCTTGCTAGATAACATCTATAAAGTAAGGGAAACTTGAAGGGGGCTACAGTGATGGCTCTAATGACTGTATATCTACATGCAACATGTGAAGAACTGGAAGCTGAGATCCTTTGGGTGATCAAGCATTGACAAGAGTGACCAAGAGTGATCCTGAAGATCATAGACTGAGAAGCAATTTTTTATGACTAGACAGCCACTGATTCAACCATGTCTAAAAACAGAAGAAAATATTGTCTTCAATTTTATAAGGGAAAGTGGGAGAGTTATTTGTATATTTATATACATATATGTGTATTTCTGTGTCAGTTTTTGCTGGTTGAGAGTCCAACGTACATCAACCATTAAAATCCATTTGGGTCATGCTATCTGGAAAGCTTGACACAAATATATCTAGCATTGCTACATCTCTTGAGACTGCTTCAGACCTACACAAAACACAGGCAAAACAAAGCTATTCAAGAGGGATTTCTGGGCCTAAATGTTTTCTCTTAGTTATAAAAGAGAGTGGTTGTGGGTTTGTTTCTTTGTCTTCTACAGCAAATAGGTCAAACTGCAAACATGACTGCTACCTACAAATGACCTTTCACATCAAAATGAATTATTTTCTTTTCCGCTCTTAGATCAGACCCCACTTGACAGTTACAAATAAGAAGTTATTTAGAAATAATCTGATTAAAAAAAAAAAAAATCAGGCTACTGAACCACTTTCTCATTTCTCTGTTTTCTAACTAATTTTAATGCAATTTTAATATTAAAAAAATATGATTGGAAAATCCTTTAGATAATTACCATCTTTGAAGATTTTTTCATTAGACCTGTAATGTGGAAGACGTCACTACAGTTGGAAGTCTCCAAGGCATAGAAAAAAAACCTTCATCACAAAAACTACAGAAAATGGCTCATTATGAAGAGAACAAGAAAGAGAAAGAAAAAGAAAGAAAAAGAGAGAGAGGGGAAGAGAGAGAGAGAAAGATATAGAAAGAAAGAAGACAAAAAAGAAAGAGAGAAAGAGAGAGAGAGAGAGAAAGAAAAGGAACAGGAAAAGGAAAAATAAAAGAAAAAGCAAAAAAAAAAGAAAAGAAAAAGGAAAAGGAGAAGGAGAAGGAAAAGGAAAAGGAAAAAAAGGAAAAGGAAAAGGAAAAGGAAAAGGAAAAGGAAAAGGAAAAGGAAAAGGAAAAGGAAAAGGAAAAGGAAAAGGAAAAGGAAAAGGAAAAGGAAAAGGAAAAGGAAAAGGAAAAGAACATAGCAGTCTAGAGGAAAAGATCGCTCCATTATTTTTTTCTGCATTGTTGAGATGTAAAATGCCATCACAAAGCATTCAGAATAGAAGTACACATGTTGTCATGGTAGAGTATTATGAAGATCTAATGCATATAAAGTGAGACCTAGAGATACCTAATGACTTTAGTAATCTTAGAAAGTACATAAATCATTACCCCTGGAAGATGTTTATTTTCTCAGTGCAAGGTCAGTTGTGTAGAGGTATCTGAGGATGATAAAAAACTTGCAGTAAGTGAGGAGGAAAGGATATAATTATACATTCATCCACTGTATTTTCTGTTACTGTCAGCATTTTGAATGCTATATGCAGTTCTGGTCCCTTCATCTCACAAATACAGCAGAATGAGAAAAATCTGAGACTGCAGCAAGAAAGATAAAAGATATGAAGCAGCTTCTGAGAAAGCAAAGATTGAACAGACCAAGTCTTCTTGGCCAGGAAAAGAACGACTGAAGAGAAATATGATGGAGCTGTATAAATATTGAGACTGGCGTGGAGTCAGTGAAGAGGGAATCATTTTTTGTTCCAGATTACAAAAAGAACTGGAGGCCATAAAGTAACAAGCAAGTGATGTTTTTGAAACAAAGAAATTGAACAGGGAAATCTTTACACCGTGTGTTTCATAACTAGCCACCGGTTACTGGTTACTGTAGAAGCTAAAAATTGACATTGGTTTAGAAATAGCTTGGACAAACTCGTGGAAGAAAACTTGATCCTTTGGATCAGAAAAGCTACAAACTGCTGGATAGTGCTAACAATGAAGATTATATTGTTGTCCTTCCCTTTTGCTCTTCTGTGGGCACATAGTAGAGGTAACAGAAACAAAGCTCTGCATTGTACACACTCACTCTATCAAGCTATTCCTGCAATCTTAGCTTTAGGTGCTGATTTATCTTGAATCTCACAAATGCATCAGACTACATGAAGATGCAGCCACAGATGACTTATCCTAGAAATTGTAGTTCTCCCATAATGTAAGCCTGATAAGGCTGGAAAACTTGGTTGCATTTACTCATATCTGCCATAACAATAATGCAACATTACATTTTCCTTAAAGTTCAATGAAATACAAACAGCAGTAAAATCAATTGAAAGACATATGGAACCAAATTTTTCTTCTCTGACCAGTCAGAATGCAGCAGAGGAAAAAAAGAAAAAGAAGAAGAGGAGGTTTTTTAGGGTTTTTGTTTGTTTGTTTATTTGTTTGTTTGCCCCATTATTGCTTTACACATCACTAAATAAATATTTATCAAATGTTTTGTTTCCTAACCTCATGTTTTATCTGCCAAGGCTAAAGCACGCAGACAAAAAATATGTCATGGAAATTACAAATGGGTGTATAGGCTATGGGGAAATGATGTATGTAATGAATTAAATCTGCAGATTAGATAGAGAATACTAATGAGTTTACACAATACCAGAGCAGGGTCTGCAGATTCACCAGAATCACTGAGCCAGAGCAAGCAAGTTTATACTCTCTCACTCTTTCTCTTTTTTCTTCCTCTGCAGCCTGAACAGATTAATTACTGGTTCAGTGCAAGGTTAATAATCACTACCAATTGCCAGATTCACTTAAGAATTTACAACACACTGAAACTGCAAAGCTTGGGATTTTTGAGAAGTCATCTCTTCCAGTAAAAGAGAAAACTGAGATTCAGGCAGTACTTCACAGATGAAAATCCAGATCTACTACAGCTGTTTAGCTGCCTAATAAGACAAATAAATATATTTAAAAAAAGTTAAAAATAATGCCACTTCCCTCCTGTAATGTAACTGAAGCACAGAAAAAGAGGTTGGAAAAACAGTAAACTGCAAGTCTGATGTACAGTTTTCATTATTTATTCTGAAATACTTTAAGATATCAATGCATAAGTCACTCGGAAAGTAATGTTTCCTGTTTATTTCCATGTGTTATACAACAGATACAAAGAGCACAATAACACTATTTGATATAACAAATTCTCAGCTACAAAACACTACTTTCCAACATAGTTACCACCATTAGTTATGCCTGTATGTCATGCTCATAAAAATCTGCGTGTTCAGCTGGAAGGTGAGTTGTCCTTCACACTGCTGGTACCACTGCTGAAATGCACCACCCACAACCTCATGGTGCTCACATCCACTATTTAGTCCCCATAACAGTGAATGTCAGCAAATGCTATTTTTTTCTGCATGGAGGAATTCAGTGCCACACCTCTGCTTCATGTGCACTTCCATATCAGACAACATTCTGTCAGACCACCTCTCTGCTGCTATCTGTCACATGGCAAAAAATTTAATAGAATATTGGTGGAAAGGTTCAACCTCTACTGCCTGACCACCAACATCTGTTTATGACATTATGGGCCAATGTAATAGAATAGGAGGCACTACTTTCAAAGCAGCCGTCATATTTAGAGTGGATAATTTTATGGAGTAACATGAATTAAGAAAACAGAAGGAATCAAATCACCGATTTGAGGTTGAGGAATAAAGGAAAAATATAAGATGTGCATGCATATATTTAAGTTATGCATCTGTTGGGCTAGAGGACTGAAGGAAAAGGGATATTATAAGATGTTGGGCTTCCTAGGAAGCATCTTAAAGAATAATACAACTGTAAATCAATTCTAAGCTTCATTTTTAATAGCCACAGAACTATTTCTTTTTCCTCTGTAGGAAATAATGTAACAGATCTTTTAATATAAATAATTGAGAATCTGACAGTTCCAAGGATAATGTCCTGCAGTGATTAAGACAGACCTGTGCTTCCTCCAGACACACTCTGGGGAATCTGAAATGACTCACTGAAAGAAAACCAACAAACAAATAATCCTTAATGTCTTCTTACTGATGCACTCCTGATTACTGTAACAATGGCTGAAGTGATGAAGTTTGACACACCCTTGAATACTAGCATCATGCTTGACTGAATGGAGCTTTCTATAGAACCAAGAGAATGAGATTTTTCTCTGCCTTTTCTTACTCATTCACTCCCTTGACTTTCCTTGGGGAACTGGCTGGTGCTCTCAGTGCTCTGGGACAGGTAGATAAAAAAGTTTTCATTCATTCCTGTCTTGCCAATGCCTCCTGTTGCCTGTTCCAGAAATTAGCTGTCATGGATCTTTGACAACCCTAGCGTGGAATAATGGAATAGTTCAGTTGGAAGGAGCCTTCAGAAAACATCAGATCCAAGTGCCTGACTATTTCACTGCTAACCAAAAGTTGAAGCATACTACTACCTGCATTATCCAAATGCCTCTTGAACACTGAAATGTATGGAGCATCATCCACTTCCCTGGGAAGTCTTTTATTGTCCTCATAGTAAAGAATATTTTTTCTAAATATCAATTTGAACCTCCTCTGGTGCAACTTTATGCCATTCCTGCAAATCCTATCATTGCTTACCAAGGAGCACTTCTCCCAATCTGTACACACATCTGGGATTGCCGTGACTCAAGTGTAACACCTTGCACCTGGCATTCTTGAATCTCATTAGGTCCACATGGGCCCACTTTTCAAAACTGTTCAGGCCCCTGAGTCCCTCTGAATGGCATCCCTTCTTTCTATGGTATCTGCTGTACCACTCAGCTTAATGTCATCAGAAAATTTGCACTCAATCCCATTGTCTAGGTAGTTGTTAAAGATGTTGAAGAGCACTGGTCCCAAGATGGTACCCTGGGGTACACTAGTCACGACTGGCCTCCATATGGACATAGAGTTGTTAAGCATAACCCTCTGGTTGCAGCTTTCCAACCAACTACTTATCCACCAAAGAGTCTACTCTTTAAATGCATCTCTCTCCAATTTAGAGATAAAGATGTGGTACAGGATGATGTCAAAGATCTTACACAAGTCCAGGTGGATAATATTTGTTGCTCTTCCTCTATCCACCAATGTTGTCACTCCATCATAGAATGCTTCCATATTGGTAGGCACAATTTGCCCTTGGTAAAGTCATGCTGGGCGTTTCAGATTGCCTCCTCATCTCACATGTGCTCTAATATATCTTCCAGAAGGATGTGCTCCATAATCTTCTGAGGCAGAGAGGTGAAGCTCACTGACTTGCAGTTTTCTGGATCTTCCTTTCTCCATTTCTTAAAAAAATGAGAGTGACATTTCCCTTTCCTAGGCACCAGGGAATTCACCTGACAGCCATAGCTTTTCAGATATGATGGAGAGTATACATTTAGTATCATGAACAGGTCGCAGATTTTAGCTCACCGTGCCAGTTTCCTGCTTCCTTTGCTTGCTTTCTTATGCTGGAGATGGAGAGCTGTTGAGCTCTCAGAAAGACGTTCTTAGAGAGCTGCCAGCTCTGATCTGTTCCTATATCCCAAAGGGCAGTTTCATTTCTACATTCTGGGACCATAACTGCACACAGTATTCAAGGTAATATTTCGTACCAGTGCCTAATACAAAGGGAAAACCACCTCTTTTGATCAGTTGGCCGTGCTGTACTTAACATGCCCCAAAATGCATTTTGCCCTGCTGGCTGCTAGGGCACACTGCTGGCTTATGTTGTGTTAGCATTGTTCACTGCTCATCTCCATGAGATTTCCCAACTTCTAGAACTTTACCTCCTACCAGGATTGTCTCTAGTCTTTTTTGAAATCAGTTCCTCTTCTTTTCAGCACCAGCTAATTTTTTCTAGGCCTCAAAAGGCCTCTTGTTTCTCAGTCTAAATAATCTATGTAAGCACAACATATTATAAGCCTTCCAACTGATGATTCTATCTCATGTCTCTATTACCTGTAGGAATCAGGACATGCCACATTTTTCTAATCTTGGTGCTATCAAAATCTGCAACATGCCTGTCATGGAAATTGAAAGGTTCAGTTTCAGACACTCATCTCCAGAACACATACATGAAATTATTAGCCATGAGTTAGCATTCACAATTTAAACTTTTTTTTTCTTTTTGCCTATGACACATGGATGGAAAAATCTTTATGACCAGAGAACTCTTCATATGAAGGAGATCAGAAAATATATGTTATGTCCAACAATGCCTTACAGGTGCAAAACTATCAAAGATAGGTCTTGGGCAGGGAAGGCTCATAGAGGTTTATTTTATACTTTTATGAGTTCAGATTCAGATACGTCCAAAGAAATGAAATCTCACCTAAATCTTAGTGTTTCTTTAAGGTGAGACAGCTTTGGCAGTATAAAATCAGTGAGGGTTAGGTAGACTTAAGCTGAACAAAGCCCATATTCTCACTCCATAATAAAAAGGAACAGTACTGCAGAAAAGTCATCCTTTTTGAATGACCTCCTTATCAGTGTCTCAAGAGGCATTAAATGTTTTTATTCTCCCTGTGATTAGGACTGTTCCTAAAGGTAGAATTTAAACCTGAGTGAGGCTTGAACTCGAAATCTAGTAATATGTACCTTTTTGAAATCTCTTTGACTGTCTCCCTTCCAGAGTGACAAATACATTTCTTTGTTGTTCTGCTTTGTCACTGAGGCTTTCACTGAATGAAAACCATCACTGAGTGAGCAGTGGGTCAGTGCCTCAGTCAGCATCACTGAATATTTTTATACTTTAGTTCTTTGTAACATTAGATGCAATGATGTGAAAAATAACTACAAATAATAAATAAATAAATAAATGGCAAAATTGTCTTAAGTCACTTTTGAAGAACAATTCTGCTCAGAGAACTAGATCTTGACCTTTGACCTCCCAATGCTACATTCTTCAGCCCCTTCTTTTTCAGCAAAATTCTACTTACCCAGTTCAATATACACTCTAGGTACAGAGCAAGTCACATTATGCTCAAGTTCATAACTGTCTGATGAACTCTATTTCCAGAGAAAACGGTGATTTTTGTTTTCCAATAGAGATACATGATTCTGAGAAGACAAAACAAAACAAAAACATTTTAAATGCTGTTCTTATTTGATCTTCTCCATGTAGAAGTACATAATATACATGTGTATATATGTGTATAGGTGTACAAATACAAAAATCTGTTTGCTAGTCAGTGCCTCATATTTATAGCAAACCTTCACGGGCCACTATCCGCAAACAGTTAAACTGCTTTCTAATATTCAATTTGTCAAAAAAGTTTCTTTTTATATTTTTTCAAATATGTATTTAACTTCTTGTTTGCATATGTATTCTGACTTATCAGAGATTCATGTCTCAGTTATTGCTCATCTATGCAAGGGAGGTTTTTACAGCATGACCAGAAAAAGATGGATTTCAGATGACAGAATACTTTTCTTGCCAATGGTCACTCTCCTCTTCACATTTTTCTTTCTTCATCATACATTTTGGTAAAAATAAATATGCATTATTAGTATTTCTTCAGCATAATGAAAATTCATAAACAAAAAAGGGAAACTCAATTTATTTTTACTATAGACAGGAAGAAGACATGCTGGTCATGCTCTGTGTTTGTGAGTCTTACATCATTTAGTCATAGTTCATCTCTCACTGTTACTCAACCTCTGTTTATCTTTCCTACAAATTGCTACTGGAAGAAATTCAAATTTCCAAAATAGACTTTTCCCTTATCTTCCCATATGTTTTTGATAATCACAGAAGAATTACGTAGCAGTGTCTTGTGTTTATTTCACGTTTCTTACCTTTTTCAACAATGTTAGCATTTAATATCCTCCATTTCCTTACTGAAAACTGCATTGTCTATGATACATTGACTTGCAAACGCACATTATAAACATCTCTGAAGCTCTACTGTTTCTATAGTTGATCTACTTGACAATTTCTTGTTTCTGCAGCTACACCACTTTGATTTACTACCACTGAAGGAGGTTGGTAGAATGGGAACTTTTAAAATTTAAAAAAAAAAAGACTTTTTGAATTTTTCAAGTCCTCAGAAGTTTGTTTTACCTCCAAATTCTTGGAGAGATTTGTGTTAAAAATAAGACATCTTAAGTTCATCTTAAATTTCTTTGTTTTCTGTAGAAGAGTTAGATACCCTACTCACGCCCAATCCATACGTTTAGAATGTGGCCTGAAAGGTTAGCATATAATATCATATTTCATATTAACATCAGCTTGAATTCTATCCAAAATGAATATTTAAAAGATCTAACTCTGTCTTTCCTTGTAAAAATTATATTTAGACTTTCACAGACCTAAGTCAAACCTGTTTAACCCGGCCTAACTAGTCACTGAAGCAGCATAAGTCAAGGAGGAAGGCAGATCTGCTACTTTGAGGTCAATTTCCAACAGAATTAATTACCTCTGTTTCTGCAAAATTACTGGTGTGCTCCCTCAGAGGCAAATTGGACTGGCAGACTGTAGGTGGCTAGTAGCAAACAGGTGGCCTCTTTGCTACCACGCATCTACAGAGTGTTAAGACTACCCTGCATGCAGTTATGATTGATGCTGGTACTGTCTAGGTAAACATGCTGTATGGGTAGACAGTCCCTACAAATGTGCTTTAAAAACACAACACCTGCTAGGCATCATAGGGTTTCTTAAACAAGGAAAAATCAATATTTCAAGTAACTTTCTACTGTAAATTGCAGGTTCTCATTAACCTTTTCAGTTCCATCAGGACAGAAAAAAGACTAATTTAGCAATGAATTGTCAATTCAGTCTAAAATGAATGTTGCTGAAACCTAATTTAAGAGCTCTTGGTCTCACCTTATCAAAATATCTTCATTTAAATGCATACTCTGACTTTTGTTGCTACATCAGACTAATTTGAAAAGCAAGCTTTCAACTGCAATGTGAAGGGTTCGTGGAAAATGTGCAGGGGAAGCAAGGGGAAAGAAAGGGCAAGGCTGGATTTTCTGCTAAATTCTACACTAGTGTAATTTTATTATTTTCACCTAACATTTCAGTTAATTATCCAAATAATTATTTAAATAAAACACTACTATTTTAGTGTATTTGAAGCAGAAATTTAGATTTAAAAATCATAGTGAATGTGATGTTCTGAATAATTATGTTTTCATCTGTGACACTGGAAAACTGTGATTTATTTTGATGTTTCCACTCAGAATTTATGTAGCACTAAGAGCATCTAATAATAACCTGGTGGTTGGTAAATGAGCAATACTGTCCCAGTGACAAAGCCAGTGAATTAAGCTTGATAAAATAAAAAAATTACATAATTAAGTTCAGCATTTCCTCTGTTGCTGTCATCCACTCCTGAATGTATTCCTACTGAGTTCATTTTTACAAAGTCTGGCAGAAGTAACTTTACTGATTGTAAATTTCTTCTTTTTACTACTTAAAGTGTACAATTTCAGGGCAGTGACTAGACTCTCAAGTAAACCAGATTTCTAAGCATGTGATTCACCTCAAACTGACATAGAGAAACTAGAATGAAGCTGCCAAAAAATAGCAAATGGAGATGGCAAGGCACCTGAACGAACTGGGGCCTTGGAATTTAGTACAATAAGCAGCATATCGTATTAAAGCTTCTTAAGTGATCCTGACTGGCTGGTGTAACATCTTCTGTGTATCTTCTCTGTAGGAGTTTAATTCTGCACCAGTAAGTGATTAACTAGATGGAAGAAGCAAAAACAAACAAAGGCCTTTGATTCATTGCCAGTATTTGAAGTCTGTGAATGGAGAGTTGGTAACAAAAAATCTAGTGATGATACACAGCTATAGAATGTTAGGGAAAACGTATTGTACTTTGGTATATATAGATTCTTTCTACTTGAAAATATTTCATAGTATTGTTCTTCTACTACATATCTGTGATATTCAGCCTCAGTTCCTGATATCCTAGGATATTTTATCTTTGGTGGTTTTGGTGAATTTATTTTTTATCAGGAGAGTTTGTTCCCCCCAGAAATCCGTAGGAGTAGCTATCATGTTAGGATCTTTCTAAATAATCACTGTATAATGCTTAAAATATAACCAGTGTTTTGCATTACTCTCTCATAATTTAAGTCTTACAGCTGATTCTCCATTACATCCTTCATTTATACTTTTAGCACTCAACTAAAAATGGCAATCTTTCGTAGGAGTAAATAACAAGTGTTAGACGATTCTTCTTCATTTTAAACTGAATTGAATATTTAACTGACCAGGCAACATTTTTGATTCTATAAATACTTATCACTCAAAAACAATAAAAAAAAAACTGTCGCAGTCTATTACTTTCTTGATAAAACAGTTAAGCATAAAAAGATAAAGTCCCTGTGTAAAATGTTCTGCAGTTTGGTGAATGGAAAATGCTTCTGCTACATTGAAATTCCTAATGCCTCAGTATAAGGAAGGCAAAGAAGCAAGATCTTTTACCTCCTGAGTTACTATAGTTCTGCTATGTGACCACAGAGAAGCTGGCAGTATGTTCACAGCCTTTTAAAATAAGCACTGCCTTGCTGTTAAATATATAGCTTTCAAATATATGCTTTCTTGGGACAGCAGTAACCATTTGTGAATATATGTCTGAATGCCAGATCATGAGAGTCCTAAAATCCTACATCTGTGAATGGCAAGCTCTCGGTTCAAGTGTCTGAATAAAATTGCTTAACAGATTCCTATCTACATTGGAGCTTCCTCTAGTAGGTATGACAAAAGGCATGCTGTTTGCATGGAGGGATAAAGTCAATTGAAATATAACCACAAAAGAAAATGAAAAATGAAGCATTTTATTTTAAATAAGTTTAATTTATGCAAAGATAGGCAGCAGACTTCCTGGAGGAAAGTCTGTGGAAAAGGTGAAAATTTCCTGACCTGCTATTTTTCACTAGCATGATGTCCAATACATTAAAAAGAAAAATCTGATGAAACAAAATTTATAGAACTATGAATACACAGGACACAATAAAGAGGAACGTCTATTACTTTTCTCAGACAATCCAGTCTTGTATATTTATTTGTTATGAGTATAAAGGATAAAGAAGTTTCTATACCTTTCTGCATTCTCTTACAATTATTGTGCATTATTATATTTGCCCGTATTAAATATACTTAAAATATAGAAATGAATATAGTTACTAAAGGAGAAGGAAAATCTTTCTATGAAAGTTGCTATCAGCCATAATCATATTCTATATGTTAAGAAATTGTCCTCACTGTCATGCCATTTCAAAATTTTTGGAAGTGTATAGAAAAAAAATGTGTTTTGCATGGCAGAATGCTGGCATTTCATAAGCTGATTATACTGCATAAGCTAATTAGTTGTGTTTCATTAACAAGTTAGATGGGACAAAATAATTTAGTTATTTAAGAATCTCCTGGATGGAAAACTTCAGTGGATATAGGTGTTGGTTTTTTATATTTATATTTATTTTTATTTTTTAAAGAAAGAAAGTATTTATTTTTAAAAAGCAGTTTTCCACTGGGGAAAAAAAGGGAAAAACGTGCTATACATGAGTCACCTGATTCCTTAGGAGATACCTTGATGCATGACTTGTACTGTATCACCTGCTCATCTCTTATGGAAAACTGGTGGCTTCCCACCAGAAATAAATTTTCCAATGAACTGACAGCTGATGCTGACTTTCTGCAAACTTTCAGTCAGTGATTCTCAGTCTGTAGGCTCTGTACACCTCCAAAAAATAAATATTTTCAGCTTACCTTCAGCTGCTGTCTTTCAGCAACACTCTGATGCTAACATTCAAAGATGTTAGCATCTATGTTCACTGGCTTCACCCTATTTATCCTCTTGCACTAAGTATGTTTTTTAATGTTTTGTTTTAAAACAAAGAATGTGTTACCATGTGTAAGAAAATAGTATAAAACTGCATTAAGAGAGGAGATATTTTGGGGAAGAGACCATCGCAGACAAGTTGGGAGGACATCACTGACTACTAGGATAATTTGGCGAGCCATGCATCGCTTCTCCACTAAGGTGGGCATCACTCAGAAAGTAAGCCCAGTCTCCTCAGCCTCTCTGATATCTAAGGACAAGCTAGAATGCAAGAGGGTTTATTTTCTTTCAAACCTTTTTACACTACAAGTCTCTTTGGAAGAGCTCTCAGACAAAACACATTTCTGAGACTTCCAAAACATGTTAAAAGGATTTAAAGGATAGGTATCTAAAGAAGTGTGTAACAGTTTGGGATCAAACTCCAAAGTAAGTTCATGAAAACCTAGTTTGTTACATGCCTTTTAAGTGAGACTACTGCAATAGCTAGCAATCAAGCTATACAGGAGACTGTATAACAAGGTTGGAAAGGCTAATTTTCCATAAATAATAGAGTCAGACATTGTAGGAAGTTTAATATAGTGTATATTTAAATGGATGGAGTCCAAATAGTAAATCTCTCTTTTCTTCCTCTTGGCTATTTTAGTGCAGTCTATTTGTAGACATAACTCCAAATAAAGACTGACAAAGAAACATTGGTAGCTATAGACTGTGTTTAAAAGTGCAGCTGAGTCTTTGCATGCTGCATTCATTACATCTTTTTCAAGGTCGTCTTTTCTCTTTTATTTATGGCTTTTATTTGTAATTACTGAGATCAAAATGACCACTAGGTAAAACAGAGCAACTTAACACAAAAAGATGGCTGGATAGAGGAAATATGCAACATTTTCTTTCCTCATCATTAAACCTGTAGCTTGCAAAAATATTTATTTATTTATTTATTTATTTATTTATTTATTTATTTATTTATTTATTTTAGTGAAAGTCATGTCTAGGAATCTGATGTTCCCATTTCTTTCTGAAAATAAAGACTATTTACAACACATTCAATTTTCTGGATTTAATTTTAAATCCTAATAAACAACAAAGTGACATGACTTATCTGTAACTTAAATAAAGGCAGACATATTCAAATACTCAATTAAAATGGCAGTTTTTAGTTTGTTTTTAGTTTTTTTTTGTTTTTGTTTTTTTTTGTGTGTGTGTGTGTGGTGGTGTTTATTAATAAACATAGAATGAAAGTCTGCTCCTTTAAAAGTCTACCAAGTATGGTTAGTCACAGTAACTGATGAGATCTTGTGAGAATGTGAGCATGTTTATTCCAACAGGGTTATATGATAGAAGACTTGGGTGGATAGGGATAGGAAAATGGGGAATGGTTTTAAACTGAGGAAGGGGAGGTTTAGTTTAGATATTAGGAGGAAGTTTTTCACACAGAGGGAGGTGATGCACTGGAACAGGTTGCCCAAGGAGGTTGTGGATGCCCATCACTGGAGGTATTCAAGGCAAGGCTGGATGAGGTTCTGGGCAGCCTGGTCGAGTGGTTGGCAACCCTGACTGTGGCAGGGGGGTTGAAACTAGATGATCATTGTGGTCCTTTTCCACCTAGGCCGTTCTGATTCTATGATTCTATAATTCTATGACTTCTAGGCTGGGAGAGAATCACAAGAAATTCCTAGTCAGTTGTACTAACTGATAAGGAAAGAGGCAGAATGTTGGGGGAATGTTGGGGTGAGAATGTTGATTCAAGCAAGGTTATGTGAGTGAGGATCTCTGGATCAGGATGACAAGCAGTAAAGAAGGGGAAACAATAAGCAAAACACTGAGACACAGACTTTAAAAATCAAAAATGGAGCCAATAACAAATTAAAATAAATAAATAAATAAATAAATCCCAGTCACACTAGTTGATGAGTTATCAAACTACAGGCACTGCTTCTAGGAAGATCAGCCTGGCTGGACTTTGCAGTTGATAAGATCATGAACCAGGATCCTCCAGACTGGGAGGGGATACGGTGACTACAGTGACTGCAGCTCTTGTTTGTTGCCAAATTCTAGAGTCAGTGGGTTCTTCTACTCCCATCTCTGGGGCAGGAGCAGTGTGTGTTCCCAAACCAACTACTGGGTGGGACAGTGAGCAGGGCTGCAGGTCACAATAAAAATGTGTTAGTGCTTATACGTACGCAGAAAATTTCAGGCTGGACTAGGTGGTGGGTAGGCACACTGTGAAACAGACATGAGGGAGCTGGATCCAGTCAACAGTGCTGGAACGACGGAGTACTCTGTGGATCTGTAAATGTGTGTAAACTTGGAGAGTGCTGTGTATGTGCCTTCACGAGTGAATTCCTTTCTCTGCCAGACTGGAATCATCTATTTGAGTCCTATGCCTAAGTGCTGTTGAAGGCACCTTGTGTGACCTGTTGTATCAGTGTCTGATCTCTCTCTGTGTCTGGAATACATGTTCAACTTTGCTACTGGTTCAACCTATAAAAAGGGACAGCTGCTGTCATGTCCTCCAGTCTGGGCAGGGGTTGAGTCACTGGCCACCAGGCTGAGCCCCAGCAGCTGGGAATAAGCTGGGGTGGCAGGAGGAGTTGACCATGCTTCTTTATCTCTCTTAACAGTTGGTGTGTTGTTTTGTTTTATTTTGTTTTGTTTCCCCTCATGTAGGAGTTGTAGCTCTCCAGACACCAATGGAATTATAACCATTTACAATTAAGTGGACATTTTTATTTTGTCTGTAATTAGAATTATTTCTAATTAAACATTACTGCACATAACAGAAAAGGAAACCTTCAATTGAGATTTTGGTCTTCAGGTACACAGAAAATTCAGTCATATCTTTAAATTGTTCCTTAGATATTTTAAGCCACTGTACTCTTAATTCATATAACAAAAAAAATAATAAAAGATAACATTATTCCGACTTGCTTGTATATAACTAGAACATTAAACCCATGTCACACTGAAATGGTGTTTTAATTATTGTGAAGGAGTATAGAGAAACAGTTGAAAAGTAAAAAAGGCCAAGTGTTTTGTTTTGTTTTGTTTTGTTTCTATGTTTAGTGTGTTAAGCATTTCTCCCTCAATCCATATAGAAGATATAGAAGATTTGCAAACTCAAAATGACATTGGCATTGGAAATGTGGGAATTTGACTGTGTAGTAAGATATCAAAGTTATAATCTCAGAACTTTTTTTTTTTAATTATTATTTTTATTTTTTAGGTTATAAGCACACAAGTTCTTCCTTGAATGTACTTTGAAAAGTATACATAGAAGTCTGGAAGAGCTGCCACAGAATTGGATTTCATAAGTTTTGATGAGATGAATTATTAAGAATCTTAATGTTTGGTCCAAGATAATAGCACTGTCTCTAACCACTACATAAATACACATATATTTGCAAAGGAAGAAAAGAAGGAAGGGAGGAAGGAAGGAAGGGAGGAAGGAAGGAAGAATTTTGCTTTTCTCAAAGGACAATTCTCTTCTATAAGTATGCTGCAATCTGTGAAAGTATACTAATCTGTTAGACAGAGCCAATAAGAAATAAAAGTATTAATGCGAAGGAGCCAGGATTTTTTGTTTCTTTACATGAAGTCTGCTCTGAAAATAATGCCTCCTAACTTGTTATATAGACCTGCAGCATCAGAGGTAGATATGAGTAGTATGGCAGTAGAAGTTTGACCCTCCTGTTAGTATACCATTATATTTTATCACTGTGTGAGAGATGGCAGCAGAAGGACAGTCTGACAAAATGGCGTCTGACAAAATGGCATCTGACATTGAAGTGTATAGGAGGGAAAAGTGTGTAATTAAATTCCTTCATGCAGAAAAAACTTCATCCACTGCCATTCATCACCACTTGCTGAACTTTTATGGAGATCATGTTAACCTATCCTGACATAGAATGGATTGTGTTGGAAAGTATCTTAAAGATCAAACAGTTCCAACTCCTTCCTTCTGTGGACAGAATTGCCCCTAGATCAGGCTGCCCAGGTCCTCATCCAGCCTAGTCTTGAACACCTTCAGAGATGGGGCATCCACAACTTCTCTGGGCAACTTGTTCTGGTGCCTCACCAACTCTCTGAATAAAGAATTTGCTCCTAACATTTAACTTAAATTTCTCCTCTTTTTGTTTAAAGCCATTCCTCCTTGTCCCATTGCTATAATACTGTGTCTAAAGTTGGTCTCCCTCCTGCTTGTAAGCTCCCTTTATGTACTGGTACTGGTACTCTGGTACTCAGTGAGGTACGTCACTGGTACTCAGTAAAGTCTCCCTGAAGCCTTCAAATCTCCAGGCTGTGCAACTCCAGCTCCTTCTGCCTTTTTTCATGGGAGAGGTGCTCCAACCCTCTGATCATCTTTGTGGCCCTCTTCTGAACCCAGAAGCTTGAGATCTTTTTTGTGTTGAGGGCTCCAGACCTGAATAAAGTACTCCAGATAGGACATTACAAGGGCAGAATAGAGGGATACAATCACCTCCCTTTCTCTTCTGATCACCCTTTTTTTGATGCAGCCCAGGATACTGTTGGCTTTCTGGACTGTAAGTGTGCGCTGCTGGGTCACATCCAGCTCTTTCTATACCAGGACCCCAAGTTGTTCTTGGAAGGGTGTTCTGGATGAGTTCTTTCAGTCTGTACTTTTATCTAGGATTGCCTTGACTCAGGTGCAACATCTTACACTTGGCCTTGTTGAACCTCATTAGGTTCACTGGACCAACTTTTCAAGCCTATCTAGGTCCCTCTGGGTGGCATCTCTTCCTTCTATTGTGATAACTTCACCACTCCGTTTGCTGTCATCAGCAAACTTGCTGAGAGTATAACTGATCCCACTGTCTGTACAGTACTTAAAGGGAGCCTACAACTCAGGAGGGGTATAAAACGGCAGGACAAGGGGAAATACTTTTAAGTTGAAGGAGGGAAGATTTAGGTTGGATATCAGGGGGAAGTTCTTTGCCAAGAAAGTGGTAAGGTGCTGAAACAGGCTGCCCAGAGAGGTTGTGGATGCCCCATCCCTGGAGGTTTCGAGGCCAGGTTTGTTTGGGCCCTGAGCAGTCTGGACTAGTATTAGATATGGAGGTTGGAGTCCCTGTCTTTGGCAGGGGGCTTGAGGGACCTTGAGGTCCTTTCCAACCCAAGCCATTCTATGATTCTACGATTCTGTGTTGAAGAGCACTGGCCCCAAGGTGGACATCTGGGGATACTGCTTGTAACCTAACTCCACCTGAACAGAGTGGATCCATTGATCACAATCATGTGGCTGCAACCATCGAATCAATTCTTTATCCATCACATTGTCCAGTCTTCAAATCCATTTTCCTTCAATGTAGAGATAAGGATGTGGTGTAGGACCATGTCAAAGGCCTTAATGTTCAATGCAGGATCAAAAGATGCACCAACATTTCTAACAACTGAACTAATGATTATACAGTTTATAAACAAAAGTGTGAAAAGATAGGCAATATAATTTGTTCTGGTGTCCTCTAGGCTAAACAGAAGTTCGTCCACAGCAAATACACAATATATAATAAGGTAAGAGATGTATAGGTCAGAAACAAAAAATCCCTGTAGAGAGTTCTATGCAGTCTTCTATTGCTTCTAGATAATAATAAAAGCTATTATCTATACATTTCATTCTTTATCAATTCCCATCACATATTTGCAGACTTTCATCATTAGTGTCTCTCTTTCTTCTCAAAAACAAATAGGTAGCATTTTCAACTGCCTGCTTTCTCTTTTGTTAAATTCCTATCTGGCCTTGAAAATCAATATGAATTTGTCTTCTGATCCATACCTCGGATTTCTGTGGGGAATTTTGTAGTTCATTTATCTTCTATTTCTGGTGCTTTCTCTTTCCAGAGTTTCAAATCAGTATTGTTAAAATACAGCTTACATGTCTGGTGTCCTCAAAATTTTGTACTGTTTCTGGAGGAGCAGATGGAGATTAGAAAATCCTATACAGATATACCATCTAATTAAGTTGAATGTAAAAAAGTTGATGTATAAATATCAGTATCTAAAATTGTATGTTTGAGTTGTCCTGAAAGCTGCAACAGCCAGACATTTCACATTTCACAATATATACTGTGGTTTTGATGGCTTAGTCTTTTTAGTCCTAGTCAGTAAAGTTATTGAGCAATGGCCTTTCAGAAATGGTTTTCCAGTGATTATTTAATATTCAGACTAATAATCAGTTGTTGATACAGTTCTCATTTTTATCTGTAACATTTCCCTTGAAAAAAACTGTTTTGAAAGTCACCCAGCATTAGTAATAATAGTCCCATTATAGTTTTTGCTCAATATAGGACCTTTCTATATTTTGATAAATCTGTTCATTATATTTATTGACTGATAATTTTAATGCACTATTTCTTTGCCTTCCTTTGTCATTTCTCAGTTGTCTTCTGATTAATTAAACAGTTTCAAGATTCATATTTTTTAAAAAATATTTTATTATTATTTATTATTTCGAAGTATATCTCAGAAACATTTCAATTATTACATACAATTCTAGTTTTAAAGAAAAGTTTTAAAATACTTCTTTTTATTTCATTTGCTCTCATTTGCAGTTGTAAGCAAAAAATGAGAAGGAATCAGTGTTAAGCAAAGCCTTTTGAAGTAAAATAACTTCTGGATTTGTAGTCCTGCTGAGTGGAAAAGTGAGTTTCCATGTGAGATCCCCTACTCATGGTGACCTACTTCACGACCTTCTGTCTTCCACAATTCATTCCACGGAAATTGTACTAATACATTGGATGTCTAGTGCTGCAGGGCACCAAGGGTAATGAAAGCTGTAGCTTAAAACTTATAATGGCTGAAGTAATAGTTGCACCTCACATTATGTTACACTCTTGACTTGATGTGCCTTGCTTGTTCTCCTTTTTTTGTTTTCCTCTATTAATCATCCTACTACGGTGTTTCCATTTTTTTCTTTTCAATCACTTATGTCTAGAACTCTCAGATTTTCTGAAATACTAGCAGAGTCTTATAGTGCACTGAAAACTTCTCTAAGGAACATCATATCAGGCAATTTTTTAATTAAAAAAAAGGTTTCAAAAAGTCTGAAAATCTTTTGAAATTATAAGTAAATTAATAGATAAATAAATAAATGAACTGAACAGGAAAATAATATGGTCAATTTCTTTTTTTTTCTTCTATTGTTTTAATAAAGCAAAATGAAATCAACCAAAGAAGTGTGAATAGAAGTAGAAAACTTTGTGCATCTCACATCAGCTCTACAGTTTCTCTGCATGAATCACACAATCCCTATTCATCATTATTATAACTGTAAGATCAATCAATTTCTATTGGCTATCTGTATAGCCATTTTGAGAACTTTTCATTCTGAAACACGCACAGTAATTATTCAGTGGTTCTATCTTACCTGTTCTTAAAAAACACAGTGCAATATTTTGGGAGTTTGTAATTATAGTAAATTAACCTTGAAGGGAGCTTATAAACAGGAGGGAGACTGATGTTTTAAATGGGCAGATAGTTATAGGACAAGGGGGCAGCTTTTAAACTAAAAGAGAGGAGATTTAGATTAGGTACTTGGAGAAAATTCTTAACTCAGGTGAAGCCTTGGCATAGGTGCCTAGAGAAGCTGTAATATCCCTGCAGGAGTTAAGGCCACATTGGATCAGGCTGCTGAACTGGTGGGTAGCAGCCCCGCCAATGGCATGGGGCTGGAGCTGGATGAGCTTTGAGATTCCTTCCAACCCAAGTCATTCTGTTATTCTCTGAGTCTCAGACTAGAAGTGGGAAGAATGTATCTGTGTTCGGCAAGTAACTTCATGCAGTGAAATCCTTTAAGCTTGGGAACAGTTGCAAGGAATACGAGTCATGCCAGATGAAAAACAGGAAACCAAAATACTAATAAATGTATGATGAAATACAAAACTGTGTTGGCAAGGAAATAGACAAAAGGTTCATTTTTCAAAATGCATTAGACTTGCTCCCATTTTCAAATACAACATCAGAATCTGGGACACTAATCTCCTAGCAAATTATTGAATTTACAACAATAAAAACAAGTAAGGATTTCTGAAGATAAACTAATGTGACAAATTAGGCTTTTTTTTTCCCCTTACTTTCTCTGATAACATTAATCATGTAACTGTGGCTTATTTGTGATCCTTTATTTCATATGCTGCAAGGGAGTTGAAAGCAATACAGATCATTTTGATTTACTTTTGGAAGGGATACTATTTTCACGTAAAGAAAGAAAAAAAATTGTAATAAAATATGAATAATACTGAAGAATGCAATCCTTCTTTCTTTCCTAGGTAGAAGATTGTTTTATAGGTATAATTTTGGAATTCTTTAAGACTAGAGAGAAATGATTCCACAACATCATAAAAAGAGAGTTTTACAACTTCACTAGAAAATGCCACACCATGTCCAGTGTAAGAACAGTGCATCGTTTATTTCTTTAGTAATAAAAAGCATTGAAGAATAAAACCAAAGTTCAGAACATTTTGGATATACTTCAGTGAAAATTGGCTAAAATGTTTCAGTGATTGAGTCTCAACGATTCTGTATAATGGCATAAGGGCATTGTTTAGTAAAGCTAAAATGAAAATTCAGAACATATTTCTTTTCCCAAGTCATAGAATACAAACTGGGATATCAAATAGAAATGATTTGCTTAGTATCTATGATACAGAAGGGGATCCTAAGTCAATCTCATTGTTCTACTTCAGCGTCTCAGACTGATTACAGAAAGGAAATGTACACAGTTACAATCCAATCAGTGATCCTCATTCTCTGTCTCTGTGGACAAAGCTGTGAATTATTCATAATAAAAGCATCATCAGAAGGGGAAAAAATAAAAAGAAGATAAGTTATTTTTTACAACATTTCACTTACTTATTTTCAAAGGAGAAAATATGTTTGAGTTTTTCAGTACTTAAGTAACCAAGCCCATGGTTATGATTATGCGTGTATATTCTCAGAGACATAGTTTACAATATAGTGTACATTGTGATCCAACATAATTTAGTATATCTCAATAGAATGCATGATTTACAAGCCCTGATGAATGCAGTACTTCAAGCTTTCTTCCATCTGGACTTTTGTTATTCTGGAGTACATTTGAGAACAATTTGGGATGTCATTCTGCAACCACATGATAGTTCACATAATTTCTAAAGAGATTTTTCATTCTGAAGAACCCTTGATTAATCTTTTTGTTTGCACAAATCCTTCTGCTGGCTCTTAATTGTTTCCTGTATTAACATTTTTAATGAATTTAGAGCCAATATCTATTAAAAAATAAATCTATAATTCCACAGTAAATGTCATCAGAGTAAGGGTTTTTGTAATCCTTTTAGCTGCTCAATTCCCACAATTCCTGCTTGACAGCAGTTTTTTTGGTCCAATTTCCTGTGAGAAAATCGAAATTTGTCTCAATACTCCTTGCCTGGACCTGGTGTAAAGTGATAATAAAATATCACACTGCTTGTAGAACACACAGTCGAATCTTTAGGGAAATAGTAACTAATTAAATGAGTTGGTCCTTCTTGTTGTTAATGCTGTTCACAGAGCATGCTCATTTCTGTCATGATTGATCTTCCAGTGCTAATACCAAAATGACATTTACTGTTGCTTGACAGAGCATTTATCAATATTGAAATAGTTCAGAAAACATTGAAGAAGACCAAATTAAGGGGAAATTTAACGGATCAAACATAAATAATAATGAGAATCTCACCTAGCAATACTAAATTAGTCTAGTTACCTTCTTATAACAAATATGCCAGTTTTCTATGGAATTCTTAAACACTATAATAACATATATAATGTGGCAAACATTAACTTAAAATACTTTCTTTTTTTTCTTTTATCAACAAGCAGGCATATGTTCACCTTAAAACTCTCTTTGGCGAAACAGACAACCTACTTTACAGTTCTGTTGTTAATTTACAGCACTACTGATAGTGACAAGAATGTATCTCTGTCTCTACATGGAAAGGATTACATCTAACACACAACGTTCTTTTATGATAAGGTTTTTCTATTTTTTTTTTTTTTTCCTGTTCCAGAGCTTTGGAAAGACTATATATCTTAAAAATCCATTACCTCTACTATTTCTCCTGGGATGATGTGACTGCACTTTCTGTGGCTTGGTTCTGAACTTGGTAGCATAAATGAGGCACAGAGCTACTGTAATTATTTGCTGATGGGGTTAATAAATTAGATAAGTATCCGCATTTAGCATAGCATTATTTAAAAGAGAGGAAAAATGAAATTTGCTCTTTCTGTGACAGGACACTTCAAAAAGTGTAGAACATTGCATAAATTTCAGTCATATTTGTGACATTTTCAAAACAGAAAGAGAAATCAGCAGTAAGAGTATCAGACTACAGAAACGGACAAAAAGATTCGCTAGCAATAGTTACTTCAGAATGTAGGAAAGACTTACATTTTTGTATTATTTGCTCAGTAACAAATATAATAACTAGAACATCCCTTTGATGATATATTCTTTGCTTAATTTTCAGTCGTTGGAGTTTAAATACAAATATAACTGATAAAAAAACAAAAACAAAAACAATTGGGAAGAAGCTGTTATTAATGTTAATAGGAATAGCTGCAAGGCTACACTAATGGCTTAAAGTTTGTTATCTTTTAACTTACTTGTATCATGCCTAAATGTATGCCCATCATAAGCAAAAGGAAGACTAGCAAGATGTCCTAACATGATAAACAAGTAGACTGTCCTATCTGGGGCTAAAATAAATCACTGTGTTTTAGGATATGTATGTAGGACTGTATATGTCTTCCACCTTTTCACAATTCTGTTCATAAGTATACTTAGAAAGAAAGAAAGAAAGAAAGAAAGAAAGAAAGAAAGGAAGGAAGGAAGGAAGGAAGGAAGGAAGGAAGGAAGGAAGGAAGGAAGGAAGGAAGGAAGGAAGGAAGGAAGGAAGGAAGGAAGGAAGGAAGGAAGGAAGGAAGGAAGGAAGGAAGGAAGGAGAGAAAAAAATAAAATTATAGAGCTATTTCAATTATAATATTTTGAGACACTTACAGTGGCTTGTTTTCCTGTGACCTTCCTGTGTCCAAACTGACTATGATTCCAGGTGTCTTTCCAAATCTTCCATTTCTGTTTTTAATTACCTGATGTGATGGTCATATATGGATGGACACCACACTTCTCTCTGCATCCCATTCCTCAAAAAAAAAAAAAAAGAAAAAAAGAAAACCCACAAAAAAAACAAACAAAAACAGAGGGAGAAAACACTGGTAAAAATCTCACGGACTAAGATAACGACAGAGAGACCACTTGCTTGTTACCATTACAGGCAAAACAGACTCAGCATAAGTGAGATTAATATAATTTATCAATAACAGACTAGAGCACTGAGAACTAAAAGGAAACTACAAACACCTTCCTCCCATCCACTTTCTTCTATGTTCTCCCTACAAGTGCTTTAGAGGAACAGGGAATGGGGTCTGCAATCAGTCCATAATGCTTCATCTCTGCCACTCCTTCATGATCACTCTCTGCTGCTGTTCTGGAGTAGGACCCCTCCCTAACTCTAAGAACTGTTCCAGCACAGGTAACCCACAGGCAACAGCTTCCACTAGACCTCTGGGTCCCTTTTGTAGCATCTGGAATTGACTGCTCTGACATGGGGTAGCTGTTGGACTTTTCTCACAGAGGCTGCTCCTGCAGTCTTCCTACTACCAAAGCCTTGTAATGTAAGTCTAATACATTTGGATGTGGGTACACATCACAGAATGGACAGAGTTGGAAGGGACCTCAAGGATCATGAATCTCCAACCCCCCTCTGCCACATCAGGGCCACCAACCTCCATATTTAATACTAGACAAGGCTGCCCAGGACCCCATCCAATTTGGCCTTGAACACCTCCAGGGACAGGGCATCCACAACCTCTCTGGGCAGCCTGTTCCTGTACCTCACCACTCTCTCTGTAAAGAACTTCCCCCTGACATCCAACCTAAATCTTCCCTCCCTCAACTTAAAACCATTTCCCCTTGTCCTGTTGTTATCTACCCTTTCAGAGAGTTGATTCCTTTCCTGTTTGTAGGCTCTCTTTAGGTTCCAAAAGGCTGCAATGAGATCACCCCACAGCCTTCTTTTCTCCAGGCTGAACAAGCCCAGCTCTTTCAACCTGTCTTCGTACAGGAGGTACTCCAGTCCCCTGATCATCTTCGTGGCTCTCCTCTGGACCCTCTCCAACAGCTCTCTGTCTTTTTTGTACTGGGGGCTCCAGTCCTGGATGCAGTACTCCAGATGGGGCCTCACAAGAGCAGAGTAGAGGGGGAAAATCGTCTCCCTGTCCCTGCTGGCCACCTCTCTTCTTATGGAGCCTAGGATACCATTTGCTTTTCGAGCTGCAAGAGCACACTACTGGCTCATGTTAAGCTCTTCATCTATCAAGACCCCCAGGTCCTTCCCCCAGGTCCTTCTCTGCAGGGCTGCTCTTAAGAACCCCTCCTTCAAGTCTGTATGGATGCCTGGGATTCCTCCGGCCCAAGTGCAAAACTCTGCGCTTTGCCGTGGTGAACCTAGCGAGGGCTCACTTTTCAAGCCTGTTGAGATCCCTCTGAATGGCATCCCTTCCTTCCACCATGTCAACCACACACTCAGCTTGGTGTCATCAGCAAACTTGCTGAGGGTGCACTCAATTCCATCATTGATGTCATTGATAAAGATGTTAAAGAACACCAGTCCCAAGACAGGTCCCTGGGGGACACTGCTTGTTACTGGCCTCCACCTGGACATAGAGCCATTGATGACCACCCTCTGTCTGCAGCCTTTCAACCAGTTTCTTATCCATCAAATGGTTCACCCATCAAATTCACATCCCTCCAATTTGGATATAAGGATGTGGTGCGGGACCATGTCAAAGGCCTTGCTCAAGTCCAGATAAACAACATCAGTCGCCTTTCCCTTGTCCATCGATGACGTCACTCCATCACAGAAGGCCACCAGATTGGTTAAGCATGACCTTCCCCTGGTGAAGCCATGCTGGCTGTCTCGGATCACACGCTCATTCCTCATGTGATCAGGTATGTTATCCAGGAGGATCTGTTCCATGATCTTCCCAGGCACAAAGTGAGACTCACTGACCTGTTGTTCCCTAGGTCCTCCTTGCTCCCTTTCTTGTAAATGGGAGTGACGTGACCCTTCCTCCAGTCATCTCGGACCTCACCTGACAGGCATGACTTTTCAAATATGATGGAGAGCATCTCAGCAACCACTGACATTAAATATTTACATCAACATACATTAAACACTGACAAAAGAAATGGAGTTGTAAAATATAAAATCTACTATATGTAATATATTCTTTCAGTTGGAAACAAAAAGAAGGTGGCAAATAATATTAAGATGAGCACGAGAAACAATTACATATTTTCATATGTTTTTGTTGCTGTGCATAAAAAGACACAAAATATTTCATTAAAGATTCCATTTTAAAATTAGCCAGTAACATTAAAATTGAAAATTTGCAACGGTTTTTAATAAATCTGAAAAGCTTATAACTTTGTGAATATTATTAAGGAAAGCTTTGGACAGTAGATCTATAAATGTGGTTAGCTGTCCTAACTACTGTAGATCCACTTGTACACAGAAAGATTGTGCACAAACATAATAATAATATTTTTCTCATCAAAATCTGCCTCCACTCAAATAAATGTGTTGTATGAGTTAACTGAGCAAATTAATTTCTAAGTAACATTTTTTAAAGTGTAAAATTTCATATGAATAATGGAATATCAACTGACTTTTTAATTAAATGAATTAATGCTGAAAATATAAATTAATGTTGCAAATCAAATACCATTTTAAAATATGCAAAAAAAGTGGGTTTTTCTTGTTTTGTTTTAAAAAATTGCAACTTCCAAATGTTGAATCAAATCTCATTATATGAATTGTTAAAAAATATTTGTGATTAAAAATTTTCTTATTAAACAAATAATTTCTTTAAGAAAGAAGAGCCTGAAAATGAAAATGTAATTATAAAAATGGAAAAAAAGATATTTTTCTACATACAGAATAGACGTGTTTTGACTCTTGCCGGTGTAGTAATATTATTCTGAGACTACTGAACTGTACTTAAAAATAGAAAAACTGCAGTGAACTTGAATTGAAATAACATATCTTTTTCAGCCAGCACAATGTTAGCACAATATTTCTATAGAAACGAAGTTGTAGCTAGGAAAGTCAGTGGAGCACTTGTGTTAGAAATGTTCATATTTTTATTCACAGAATTGATGTCCAAGGTCAGAAAAATGTATTTTTAGGTCCTTCACAATTATGGTCAGACATGTCAATGCTGCAGGCCAGTTCCAGAGCCTGAGTGTCTATTTTGTGTCAGTAGTGAGCAAAGATCTTACATGTTGCTTGAAGTTTCGGCAAAACCAAAATGAATAAACAAGCAAAAAACAATAAACAGTATTACCAGAGGTAGTCATCTAACTTCTTTTTTTTATATTTGAAAAGATGAATAAATATCTCACCACAGGGAGTATTTACCATCTTTTTAATTCTTTTGATCCCCGTCTTCAAACAGTACATTACTCAATAAATGCGGTCCTTGTTATTATCAGAAACTTTTCAACATTGCTTGAAGACCTTTACTGAAAAGAAATATCATAAGGAATTTACCTAAGTGAAAAATAAACAAAAGCAAAAGCAAATCTGCTTTGTTTAAATCCCTGAACATTCTTTGAGAGCTTTCTCTGAGTGAGTCAGCTGCACACCTTGTCATTATTCAGTCACAATAAATAGAATTTTAAAGGTGAGATCTTTTAATTTATAGCACAGGAATTCAGGACCAGCTGCCTACAGGAAGCAACTTTTATTGGTCCCTCTGCACATCTGCCACCAGCCTTGTTAGACCTCTTATATACCAATCCGTCATTAGATATAAATCTGCGCTGTAATATTTCACTTCTTTCTGATATCCATGTATCATGCTTTCCAACATAAATGGCAAACCCAGACAAAGAGTTTAATTCTGCCACAGACTGCATAGAAAACTTCTTGCTTTGACATCTGAAGTGTATATTATAAAGCATTAGTAGTCACAAATTCTGTTTTGTGGATGCAAGTCATAAAGACAAAGTTGTTCTCACCTCTTTTGCAGAGGTTGAGCTTTGACTACACTTTAAAAGCAGTCCTCTTGAAACTTTCTTAATTCTGGCCTCAGCAGCACATCCCTTGACAAACAAAAGACTTCAGCTTATCACTCCCTCCCTCAGAATCAAGGAAGTGTTG
The DNA here is from genome assembly GCF_987193195.1 of Phasianus colchicus. Classification (NCBI taxonomy): domain Eukaryota; kingdom Metazoa; phylum Chordata; class Aves; order Galliformes; family Phasianidae; genus Phasianus; species Phasianus colchicus. Next base: position 41,929,411 of record NC_143438.1, read on the forward strand.
CAGCCAACTGTGAGACCAAGACATCTGAGGCATCTCGTGTGTCCAGATGGCTCGCCAGTCAGGCAGAACATAGTCTACAAAACAACTGCGAGCATGTCTTTCCCTATCCTATTGATTTTCCCCAATTCTATTGCAAAATTTAGCAAGGGCAAACAATAAGAAAAATAAATGAAGAAATTGAATAAATGAAGAAATGAATAAACATGGGAAGGCAACATGAGATAATTTAGACATTAAGGATGTATTGAGATAGGAAATGAGTGGCAATATGATGAAGTAATTTATATTAATGTCATCAGTTGCCAATAGTATGCACTTCTGTGATTTTCCTAGGAGGGATATGTCTACCATTTAAGGGAATTTATCATTAAGGCAAAATATTCTTCAGAGATAGATAAAATTATTTTTAAAAATACACATAAGAGATTGAACAATTCACAGTTGTGAATATCAGACACATTTGCAAAATAATAATAATTGTAAAAAGTTGCAGTATCATAATTAATTCCTGCTCAGCAATATAGAAAGAATAATTGATTGTTTCCAGATTGTGATAAAAAACAGCAGTATAAATCCCAGTTCACACTTCAATGTTGCTGAAATCAGTAAAATTTTAATAAAGGAAACATATAATAGACATTCTAATTGTTAATATATATGATGTAAATTCCACTAGGAATTTTTGTGCTGTATCAAAGGTGTTTCTATGCACACTCTGAACAAAATTCCTACCCTCTGGGATTACAGTAGCATTTGATTTATTTACATTATCCTGTGCCATTTAAATGTAGTTATTCTATCAACTATTGAGACATTTTACAAAAAGCAAATACCTTTTTGACTTATTTAAAAGAAATGAACAGCAAAAAAGAAACCTCCTGTAGAGAAACAGCTCTTATGAGAGGAGGTATGTTGGTCATGGCATATTCCCAAGATAAAAACAACTCCACCTTCAAAATCCTAATCAGTGAAAAGATTATTCCATCAAATAATGATAAACACCATATAACCTGAAAGAAGTCAAACAGCCTGTGGCGTATAAGATGATTTCATGTGTACCTTTGTGGGAATGTCTGTAGTAGCAGCAACTCATTTTGCAGACAATGATATTAAAATTAGGAGTGACATCAAGTCTTTTATGAATATTAGTGGCAACAGTACAAGATGTATAGCAAAATTATTAATAAAAGTTTTGAACAGCTACATCCTAGTGACAAATCCACAGGTGGACTTGCTTTGTTATACAGTGGCACTCAAACTACAGCAGTATCTCAGGGTCAAAGTTAATAAATGACAAGGGAAATATTTGATATGAGTTTAACTAACATGACCTATAAAAACTAACATGCCTCCTGGATCTGTTGTCCCTGTTCCCCCAAGGTCTATTCAAGTTAAAGATTTAGTTTCTGTCTTTTTCTTATCCATGATAATTAATCTGGTAAATTATTGTATGTTGGATTTTAATGTGAAAGGATATGTAAAGAAATGAACTAGATCCTGCCTTTTAACCAGAAACAGCAGCCCAGTTCACGAGGCCCAACACAGGTTCAAAGACATAAGGCATTTTTTGCCTCCTCAGATACAATAAGTGCTCTCATTCTCATATTATTAGAAGATTAGCTATTAACTGAGTTCAGTGATATTCATTCCTTTTTGTCACACAAGAAGTTAAATATTTACTTAGTTCATAAATACCCATAGTGTGCCTCTGGCCTTATGTGCACCACAGGTCAACATAGGTCAACATGTATCTTCGGAAAAGCTAACATCTTGAGAAGGCATCTAAGGTATTTCACAGAGTAGTTTCTGGACTGTTTCCCAACAAACCGGGTCACGTGGTGGAGTGAAAAATGTAAACTATGACAAAAGGAAAAATAACATGCTTTTCAAAAAGAATGCAAGTTCTTCAACACTCCAAGCCATGGATCATCTCTGACTCAATTGCAGGTGGCACAGCATAGTGACTGAGCAAATAAGTCTGTTAAATAATGTGATAATTATGTGTTTTCTGAGTCAGAAAAAGTGTGATTCTTAATGGTTTGCTGCACTGATAGAATTTACTAATACCTATCTGTATGGGAACTGTTGAGTCATTGCCTCAATCACTGATTGATCACCTGAGTCAAGGACTGGGTCAGCTGTGGGAGCAAAGGTGAAGACACTTCAGCAGTGTGACCGGACTCCTAAAACCCATTTAAGGGCTGACAACCACAATCTCTTTTTCTGGAGATCCCTCATTTTTGGAATTTTCCACTGCGAGCCTACATCCTTAGATATGGGTAAGCATTTCTTCTTCGATTGTCTCTTTTCCACCACGATAATCTTTCACCTGTAAAGCACCACTCTAACTATGCTGCTCTTCCAGCTGTACTTTTGTTGACTGTACACTATCTAAAAACAAACAAATCCACCACCTTTTGTTACATTGCCATGCAAAATGTAGTTACTCATTCACATTAACGCAGATGGCTGCAGTGAGATGATCCAATCAATCTTGTAAAAAATGAATGTTCAGTGTTTTTCATCTGCTTGTAGAAAGGAGCACTAGTTCAGTGATATTCATTCTTTTTTGTCACACAAGAAGTTAAATATTTACTTAGTTCATAAATACCCATAGTGTGTCTCTGGCCTGATGTGCACCACAGGTCAACATAGCTGGTGCTGATATTTGTGGGGTAAGTCAATTTCTGAATTCCCTCAAAAGGGAAGATCAAAATCTTCAATTAAAATTGCATATATTAAGAGAACTGAGAGGGGAAAGGCTATCATCCTGTAATAATCAGAAACTTTTTAGATATAACCTTATTGTCTCATTGTAAAAATGCCCAAAAGGCATCATGAAATGAATCAGGGTCCACAATGCCAGAGAAAGAAAACATATATTGGGATATAAGCAGATTGAAGTTTTTCTTGCTTTTAGGTTTCAAAGTTCACTTTGAAGCAGCTGAAGATTTGTCTCCAGGAATATTTAAGATCAGATGAAACTGTAGTTATACAGTCTTCTTAAAAGAAAGACTACTGTGTTCAGGTGGAGCAAGATAAAATTGAGACATCTCAACTAGCTGCTATCTCTGAAATAAATAATTTCAAAATAAAAGTCTGACAGCTTTACTATGGTAATCTAGCCTGATTACTAAATCATATGTATTTCTTGAATTACTTTTCTCCTTGAAAATTCTTCATTCCCGCAGTTCTTTTCTGAACGCTTACCTGCCACTGATACGATTTCATGTGTTCAGAGGAACACAAAACAAGAGTATGGTATTCATCTGCTGAAATACATTTTCATCCGTTTAATCTAAGAGTCTACACAGTTGTTACAATCACTAGAGAGAAATGGGTTAATAGTTACCTCATGCTTGCATAGATGTTTAAGGTAGCTGTGAGAATTCTTCTTTTTTTTTTTGGCTCAAAGCTTGTTTCCAGAGGTATATCTTGTGATAAGACTCTGATTGATTTCTGAGGAAGCAAGTGATGGGTGCTACCGTGTGACAATCGATATCACTTTGTGGACATTTGAAAGCCCCTTCCTCCAGAGCTGCTTGCCTCCAGAAGAGAGTGCTCAGGAGTGTTTACTGGAAGAAGATCTGGCCTGTGACTAAATAGCTCCAGCTTGGTGTGGAAAAACTGGGGAATGATACCATCATGTCCTGTGAAAAACAGGATGCAGGTGGGCATCCCTGCTCCCTCTTATCTGCTGGCAAGGCCCCGAAGATGGGACCAAAGGAGTTTCTCCTGAGATCCCAGAGCCAGAAGCTGTCACTCCAAAGAGACCTGACTCAATCACTTTGGACTTATAAATAAGTTGGTATTACCATTGAAAAGTGGCCATCATCACTGTGGTCACCGTTGTCATCAACAGAACAATGCCCAAAGACCCACCACTACTGAAGATCAATGACTGAACTACGAACCATGCTGCATCCATGGTGGTGACTATCTCCCTCTTGCTTCCTCTAAAGACTCCTTGCTTCTTCTTTCCTAGCTTTTCTATCACCCTCCTTCCCTTCCCCATTACCCTAATTCATAATAGCATCCATCCTCCCCTTCCCCATCTCCCTGATTAAGATCTGTAATAAACTGGTCAGATCAACATTTGAATAATTGTTTCTTAATCTCACACTGGATATACAGATATTAAAAAACCTCCTCTCCCTCCTATAAATTGGAGTAAGATAGTAGCTCATCAAATTCACAATCCAAAAGCATTGTTTTTCTTCAGTGAATATTGAAGTTAGTTTCAAGCAACTTCCTTGGTTGTTGATTTATACAAAGAAGATTTTTAACTACAGTTGAGTTAAAACTTACCCTTACTATCTGCTCTGCCTTGGAACTACTCTCAATGTACATTTTCCCTCTTTCAGTTATAAAACTGATGGTGTTTCATGAAAGCATATTTTTTTCTTCCTGAACACCTCAATTGCATAACAAAAATCTCAGTAAATGCAAGAAAAATGCATTCTTGGTGGGGAAAAAAAAAAAATAAGGCTGACAGCAGGATGTAATCACTTCTTTCCAATGTACAAGAGGCAATGATGAGTAAAGTACTAAAAGTCAACGGAAAATTAGCAGGCCAGATGGCTGGTGAAATCATGACAAAATGACAACAAAATGAAAAATCTAATAAAAATAAGAAAGTGACTGAAGGAAGTGGATAGAAGACATTCAAAATTAAATCAAAAATTCTGAGATAAAATTGAAAATACCATTAGGGATTACAGAAACCAGGAGATCAAGAGACAATTTCTCCTCTTTTCCCCTCTTCTATGATCTTTTCCTTTTTCTTCTACTTTTCTTTTCTGAAGAATCAAGAACTCCCACAGAAAAAGACAAAGAATAATGCAATCTAATGTTTTATTACATTATTGTATTATTACAGTGGTAATAATGAAGGTATTCCACCCTCCAAAATATTTATTCTAGATTTCATTTCAAAGTATCACAGAAGCCTTAATTAACCCTTATGTGATGTCTCTGAGATAAGTGGTATTTTATTACTTGTTTACAGATTGGACTATATTTGATAAGTCTCACTGTTGCTGTTATCTCTATATATTGCCTGCTCTATTGAGGTAGGGCTAATATACAAATGTGTTTTCTCTCCCAAAATAATTAGGACTTTCACACAATCAGGTTTGAAATTAATAAATAGCAATAAACCTATACATGTGACAGCATTAAGTGTTGTGCAAAGCTACATCAAGACATTCTGTTGTGAATGAGTTGCCAGAAATAGAAAGAGATAAAGGAAATGTATATATAGAGAGAAATAAGTCTTTTAGTAGCTGAAAGAAGCATTGAAAACAAAGGGAAAACATTTAACCTACAAATGTGTCCTGGGGAAAGTGTATGTTATTAATGTAAGCATGAAAGCATGAATACATGATATAATATATTAAGCATAAATGCTTAATATGCTGCATAATATAAGTGATACTAGATCTAGGGAGCAATTTCATATGAAATGAAAATTTAAGAAAAAAAATGGTCAGGTAAAAATAAATGTTTCTGCAGCTTATACACTTTTTGGCAGATATGTGAACAAATTGGAATCATAGTGTTTTGTTTTGTTTTGTTTTGTTTTGTTTTGTTTTGTTTTGTTTTGTTTTGTTTTGTTTTGTTTTGTTTTGTTTTGTTTTGTTTTGTTTAAGTGAAGGAAAGGAAATGTATCTAGTGTCAATCATAGTAAGAATAAATGAAAAGGGCTGGAAAAGAGCCAGAGACTGATGACTGGCAAGTGGTGAGAACAGGAATGACTTCCAGTGGAACATAACATTAGGAACTTGGATGATCATAGTCCCCTCAGATCTTAGCAAATTTACATCTTCCAGAAAGTCAGCTGGATTTAACAGCGTGGCAACATCCTGCACAGTTGGGGGCAACAAAAAGAAATTTGAAGTTGGTGTTCCTTCCCTGCTGAGTTTTTATATCTCCAGTTGAGAGGCAGCAGGCAGCCTCAGCAGAGTACCTTTATGTGTGTACTTGTTTCATGTCAAAATAGGGAATAAACTGTTGGTGTAGTGCAGCAACAGAGAGGAAGCTTGAGGTTTTCTGAAGGAAGATCACCAGCTGCACACATAAAAGTGTTCTGCTGGGAAAAGAGAGAACTAATATTCCAAGGACGTTTATGAGGGAACAGTAACAATATAATGAGGAAAGAATGGGCAAAACAAGTTGATAATGAGTTGGTACCGCTGTTGACATTACAGGAGACTTGAGATGCTGCAGAAAATGCTGGGTAGAGGATGAATAAGAACATGCCAAGAGGGACAAAACTGAGATTTAATATCCTATGGGAAGTGGAAAGTTTATTTCTAAAAGGACATGTTAGGCAATTGGAGATCTGTCAAGTAAGTGGGGTGGAGTGGGGTGAGGGGGAAGCAACATAAAGCATCAAGAATCTGATATAAAAAGAAAACAACATTCTTCATCTGCCTATCATTAAAGCAAAAACTTTTAAAACATATTGAATGTAAGGTACTTGAATGGACTTCTATTATGTTGGTTGCTTTTGTCTACTTTATTTTTACTATTAAGCACAGTCTTAGTAAGGCTTTATTTCTATTTATTTTTAGCATTTCTTAAACCAGTGTGCACATAGATACAGAGAAGAGATATTATGTTAACAAGAGAGACTCTTCCATCATTTCCAAAGAAATCAGCAGCTCAGACACTGTATCAATGGAATTTCAGCTGAATATTCTTGTTGCAGCACTTTGTTTCCTGGAAGCTCTGTAAAATTATTTTCAACAATAGACAGGATTAAAGTAATAAATAAGAAACTTTGCAACATCAGAGATATATGTGAATTCATGAAACATTATCATCATAGGAGACAGACCCATTGTTAGAAATAGTATCTTCTATAAGATAGTTCTGTATTGTATTCAGTTGAATTGAAAGGAAAAAAAGGCTTAGATCATTTTAAGAAAAATGTGGACCTTTAAGAAAGAGTGGATACATTTTATTTCTTCTCTTTTCCTAATAAAATAAAATAAAATAAAATTCTAAACAATGTAAACATGTAAATAATTAAATTTCTTGAATTCGTATCTTCCAGTTTTGAGCCTCACCTTGAACATTGTTATTTCTTACAAATAATTCCATAATTCTTATAGAAAATACGTACATGAAAAAGCAAATACGGATGGTTTATGTAAGGTTGCAGTTCACAGTTAGAATTGTACCCATAAATTTATTTCCCATCTGAAGAGTGCATGGAAAAATATTTATGTACATATATAAATCACATCATTAAGACCAGCAAAGTCTAAGAGGTGAAGTCAATGTAATAACTACATTGACAGTATGCCCATACCGTGAATGCTGCTATTTTCCAACTATTTTGAACCTCTTCTGAAAAAGATTATCATAGGTGTAGCTGTAACTTACATTACAAACCAGAAATCTCATTCTATCTTGAATTTCACTATGTAGAATTGCATTAATTCCCTGTGTGGCAAGTTTCACCAGCAGTCATTTTCTCTGAGCCTGTTTTCCACTTGGACAACACTTCATTGCAGTAGTATCTTGAAAGCTGCATTTAAGTTAAACTTAAGTGGTAAGGATCTAAGCACATGCTGCCAACCTTATATGGTCTACCACTTCACAGGGATTTCTTCAGCTACACTCATCAATGTTTGCTTACTTCTAAAGAAGGAAATTAAAAAATAATAAAAAAAAGTTATGTTAAAAGGAAAATATCAGCAGGAATTCTGCCTATCAGCAGGCATTTGGAAGCAGCAGGACTTCCATATTTATTTTCTATAATTTCGGTAATTACCACTTCTGTATTTGCTGTAATATAAGTATACCACCACTTGCTGTACAGTAGGTGGTAATTTGTATGTTTTAGTGCTGTGATGCTCCTTACTAAGAAGTGGAATAACATCCAAGGTGCCTACAATAAATTGAAAGTTGGATGTACTGATAGTTTTCCTGATTCACTTTCAGCATCTGATAAACAATGCAGATAGAAGCATCCACTAAATCCAAATTCTAGAAGGATTTACACCCAAGTAGCCTTTCTTTTGTAGTCTTATGCAAAACCAGATTCTGTTAAATTAAGCAAAATTTGATCCCTGGTGATTCAATGAATCTATTCCTTCTTTGAAATGTGTACTTGAACTGAAGATAGTGTTTCATAAAAGTTGCTGATATGAAAGTACTTGTACTATAAGCTTTTCCTTTCTTACCGAATGTATCCTCCACTGTACAGAGGAAGAGACATTCAACTCCCTTTTTCCATAATATTTTTAAATTAAGGGGTTTAAATGAAGATACATGGAAAATATGTTGATTTCATATCATGCTTTGTACCTCAGAAACAGGTTCACATTTTTCACAAACAATTACCTGTTAGTCTAGACTAGCTTAAACTGCATGCCATTTAAAGAAATACTATTCATCCTTTAAAATTCAGATTTTAAAAATAGACTTATTTAGTTATAATAAACCTTACTTAAGTAATAAAACCTCTCTAGAGCTTCTCCGAGAAAGTTTTTTATAGTAATACATAAAAATTGTATGCTTTTTATTTTTTGCTTGATATTAGCTGCTGTGAAATAAGCAAATTAACTAAGAAAATAGACAAAATCACATTGCTCTTTCCTATCTTTCTATCATTTCTCCTGGTTACATTAAACACTATACTTATGCACATTTTATCTGAATTGAGCTTCTAAACTCTTGAAAATTTTCTGTAAATTCTTTTGGGACATACTTTGTTATGTAACTGGCTCTATCTGCTCTTTGAAAAAAATGTAAAAAAATCTTTTCTTCAGCAGTGTGTAGGTTTTTCATTCCTTTTTTGGGAAACAGAAAAGTTAAAATAAATGAACATGAAAAATAAACAAGGAACTGTATTTAATTGCAAATAATTAAAATAAAAAGGACTAGTGAAGTATGAAAAATTTGTTCTAATGCAGAATGTTGTAGACAAGTAATATATTTGCATTTTCCATACCCTTATAAAGACTTTCCCAGGGAAAAACAAGAATAAAAACAACAAACCAAAAAATCTAACAAAATAAACCTAAAACAAATAAACAAACAAACAAACCCACAATTGTTATCAGTATCAGTTTATTTCCTGTAATATATGCATAATTTTAATCTAATTTTCACTGGTGTTATAAGTCTCAATTGAATAATTCCTGTTTAAAGATTTGTCATTGCAGTGATTATACTCCTGAGAATCAAAGTGTAAGATGAAGTCTAAATAATATGTCTAGAAGTGACAAAGTAATACAAAAGGAGATGCTAATACACCTTTCTTTTAACTGCAAGTGATTTTTTAATCATGAAACTAATTCTTCAAGATTTTGTTTGAAATTTGCTTATCTTTTTGCACTTTTAAACTAAATGTTGTGTAATTTCTTTAAAAACAAGTGTCTGGGCTGTTTGAATTGTCTGATATCATGTTATCTTTCCTGGAAGTGCTGAGAGTCATAACTAATTTCCACTGTATTCTATTAGAAATTACTGATGAGACAAACTTTTAAAAACAGATCTGCAGAATTTCCAATAGTGACAAATACTTCACAAAAACTTTGTCGTTTCCTATGTATTTAGAACTCAAAGCATAACAAAATTTAAATGTGTTTCAAGGACATGAAGCATCTTATATTCCACCACTACACTTAGCTGAGTGCCTTCACAATGCATACAAAGCCCTGTCTGCCTCAGTTGTTCCTTCTGAGTGTGTCAACCAGTATACAATCAAAACTAGCTTGCTATAGCATACTAAAATAATGTCACCAACATCACCTCATAAGTACTTTGTAACACTGTAACCACTATTTTATATAAATTTGAGAGCACTGTGACCAGTAACTGGATAAGAAATATGTGTGTGTCTAAAGGGATATGCACCCAAGAAGATGCAAGAGGAACAACCCATAAGCAGGGCATTCTGCAAAATCAAAAGCAATGTTTCATGGGGAAAGGAAAAATAAGAAAGTTAAAACACCAAGAGTGACTGGGGAAAGATGGAGGAGGCAGGGCATTCCTTTCTGACTTACTTTGTCTAAGAGATCTCTAGCCTAGTCACTGTAACTTTGGCACCTCAGAACCACCAGTGGCCATGACCTGTATGTTGTGAGCTCCAAGACACTGCAAACTCTCTGTTAACTTCAGACATAAATATTGAGGACAGTTGCGTGTGAGTAGTAAGTGTATAGTGGTAATGATTATTGATGTTTAGGAGTAAGCCATTGGCTTGCAGAGGGTTGCTAATGAATGCATGAATCTGTTAAAGTTTTTTTCTTGAAGTTTGAAGCTGGCCTGATTTATCAGTCTTCTAAACATTCCAGTCACAGCAATCTCTAATCCCCTAACTGAAATGTATGTACATATATTCAGTTGTAACAACATATAATCCTTTGTAATAAATTACTGTTTGTACTGTCACAAGAATAAATTTAAACTACATAGAAGATACAGATCCTCTAAAACATTCAGAGCACTCCTGTTTAGTAAAGAAAAATAGCTTTCTTTAAGGTTTACCCAGTACAAAAATAAATTGACAAAGCTTGACAACCATTTAGTCAGTGTTTTTCCAGTGTTTACCTCACAGAAGCAAAACTTTTTATGACATCTGTAATTCTTAAGTTATTCCCAAGAGGGACATGTACAGAGCGGCAATTCCTATATTATAATGCTCCTGATAAATGATGTACAATGAAATGACAAAGAAATAGAAGAACTGCTCTGAAAATAATACCTCCTATTTTGTTATGTTGTCCCATGATTTCAGAGGCAGATGCTTGTGATATGGTAGTAGAAGTTGAACCTTCCTGCCAGTATTCCACTACATGTTGTTGTTGCTGTGCAATGGACAGCAGAGGGGACGTCTGACAAAACAGTGTCTGACATGGAAGTGATGCTTATATGACAAAGGTGTGTAGATGAATTCCTCCATGCAGGAAAAGTTACACATTCATTAATGCTTGCCGAAGCACTTGTGGAGACCAAATAGTGGATATGAACACAGTGAGATGGTGGTAGTGCATTTCAGCAGTGACATGAAATACAAGCCGTGTTCCATACATATGCACGGCAGTCACACTGTAAAGTGAAGAGCATCTTGATGAGCCCATCCATATAAATTGGCAGATTATGACCAGGAAACTGTGTATGTAGCTGAATATCATCTTAAATATGTAGGAAATAATGGTGGCAACAACAGTATATAATTATATCACAAAGTTTAGGCCAAGCAGGTCCTATGAATGCTCACACAGGAAGAGAAAGAACACCATGTGCAATTTTGTCAGGACCTACTGAACCAATAAAAGGCTGAAGGTGACAGTTTCCAGGATCACATCATTACTGGTAACAAGACATGCTGTCACCACACCAAGTCACAGTCAAAACAACAGTCTGTGGAATGGTGACATATGAATTCCTCATAAATGAAAAAGTTAAAGACACGGTCCTCAGGGGTAGATTGAAGTCCACTGTCTTTTGAGATAGGAAAGGAGTGATCTTCCTGGGTATCCTGAAACCCAGATAATCTATCAACTCTGACCATAACACTATGACACTTACTAAGCTGGTGGTTCAAGCCAAAGGCTGGAATTTCTCTGAAAACCAGAGAAGATGACAATCTTTTTCTTGTAACACGATAATGTCAGGCCCCATACCAGTTCAAAGACCATGGAGCACACTACAAGTCTTAGCTGGATCATTCTACCACATCCACTGTATAGTCCAGATTTGGCACCTTCATATGTGCATGTGTTCAGGATGACGAAATGTTGCATGGGCAACATTTCCAAGCAACAACGCTGTCATAGCAGCTGTGATACAATGCATCACATCCATTGCTGCAGATTTTTATGAGTGAAACATTCACACTTGTGTGCATCGCTAACAAAAATGCATAATTAATGGTGGTAACGGTTGAAAATCAATGTTTTGTAGCTTAGAATTGTGCTATCAAGTAGTGTTATTGCACTCTCTGTATCTGTTGTTATTTCCTTGGAAATTACTTTCCAAGAAGGCTTTACTTTCAAAGCAACCTACGTACTTGTTTTTCATGAGTACTACAATACAATTACATTGAAATTGGGAACTAATTCTAACACTTTATGCATGTGTTTTATTATAATTTTTTTAATGAGTAAAAAAAAACAAACCAAAACATTCTTCAATTGGCATTTTTGTACTTATATTTCAATGAAGTCCCTAGACTTTCCTAAAAAAAGTAATTTAATTACTAGGTTTTTTTATCTGTGTTAAGAATAAAGATAACAAAGGAGAGGGTTTTTTCTTTTTCTTTTTCTTTTTCTTTTTTTTTTTCTTTTTCTTTTTTTTTTTTTTTTTTTTTTGGCGTTTAAAGCAGTTAAATGCCTTCTGAAGTTTAAAATAGAAAATTTCCTTTGCACGATGTGCTACAAACATTTACTGTTACACTGAGGAAAACAACAAGAAAGCAAAGTTCTAAAGGAATAATGCATTTATTCTTTTTTCTCATTTTCAAACAGCAATACAGTGTGCTTTTCAGAGAAAGATGGAGACTGATGAGAGAACTCTATTGATCCACCTCTTTCCCACCCCCAAATGAATAGTGCCCACAAGCAAACTAACTTCAAAGAGACACATTGATCTGAAGACAATTTAAATGGGAAGGGGGAAATGTGTGTGGGGGGAAGAATTCTTCTACAGTAACTAAATGCTAACTATCAACATTTAATATATTTAAGAGGTTGTAGAAATTACATTATCCAATGTCCTCGGTAGTCTTTTTACACCCCCTTTGTTTCAGAAAGTTTCATGTTGGCCGAAGATTGTCCCTGGTTTTCAAAGAACAAACTAAACAGTGGATTTCCAAAGACTGAGCCAAGAATATGAAACTTATAATCCTTTAACTTCATCTTTGCCTTGTTAATTTATGTGCTACACTGTGAGTCTCCTATAAAGAAAGACGTGCCAAATAAAAAAAAAAAAATTGAAAATGTGAAAACAAATGAAAAACCATGCACATAACATATTAATTGTATAATTTCCCTTCTATTTTCTCCATTGTGCTGTTTCAAAAACAAAAACAATTTAATAAAGCATTTATAATGGATTACAGGAGAACAGTTTTTTCCTCAGGAGTCCAGATTTCACCTCTTTCATGAGCATTCCCCTCAAAAAGCACTCTGCAAACCACAGAGAGAAAACTAATAACCACTGTGAACAATTACAAAAAATTTGAAACCTTTTCCACTGAGTCTTCAGAGCTGGTGAATAATTGTCAAGTTTGTTAGGGAGCAGTATCTAAAACTAACAATGATAGAGTCTGAAATATGTAGAAAAATAATTATAAGTCATTGTGCATTTCTAACGAGAATCAATATTTAAGCTTATGCCAAGATTTATAACCTCATCTTCAAGTGTTCATAACTTGTTATTGATATCATTTTTCTGTATTCATTTAAGATCCTGCTAATGCCAGATCATATTTTAGTTCAATTTCTAATTATTGCTAAATAATTTGTTAAATTTTACCACCTCATTTTATATTAAATTTATAAGCCCTCTACTCTGTTGAGAGTGGATAACAGTGATTGAGGCAATTTTAATTGAATCTCATTCCATGTTATTATTAGTAAGCATGTAAGTTTCTTACCAGACTACACTCAAGCCTACTCCATGAATTATTAGTGAAAATTCTGTGTAATCTACTTTTTCTTAAAAGATACTCCTTTTCATTGGATGGGAAATAAGAAAGCAGTAGATTAAATAACAATAAAGTTTATTCTGTGCGGGTGGCACAAATTAAATATCCTTCTGATATTTATGAATACATGGTTAACAAAAGAATACTGAGTGGGATATCTATTTATTTATGCACTCTTTTTAAATCCTACAACTTTAAAGTGCACAGTTGTCTAAGGTCTCTTTGTACTGCTTTGAGTAGAAGAGTTGCTATATTGGGCTATCCTTTTAACTTTTTATAACTTTAATTAGCTGGGCTTCTTTGTTATGTCTGTTCTCAGTAAAACAGTGCCACTGTCTGCATCTCTGGAAGTAATCAATACTAAAGTAAAGAGGAATGCATTCACTGTATTCAGTCTTGTGAATGAAGAAGCGTGGGTTTGTCCAGTTTCAGTAGCTTCCCAGCAACAAACCTACCATTTTTACTACTAGAAGCAAAACAAACATATTCCTATTAATTTATTCATGATCACATCTTTATTGCTTAAATATAGGCTTAAGACAGAGAACTTGTAATTTAGGTCTGAAGTTAAATCGTCAGCTTCCTACCTATCACAATATCCTCCCCCAGAGGCCTATGAGAATCTTTTACAATTTTTTCATGAAAATGGGATTTCTAGATAAATAACTTGTTTATGATAATCCTCAGATAATCTCATATTTTAGTCTTAGTTATTCATTAACTTGGCAGTTATGGGTTAAAAAAAAAAAAAAAAAAAAAAAAAACACTAAAATCTAGCTGATTGCTGTTTGTTCTTCCAGTTTCGTAAGCATTCATTCTATTAACCTCTCCTCCCCAGAACTTCAATAAACTGACTTTAAACCTTGTCTTTCCCTCCACACTGGAAAAATGGCCTTCGGACTATTCTTCTCTGCTGTGTTTTGATCTGGAAAAATGTTTGCCTTTTAAGACAACAGATTTCAGCTGGTACAGTTTATGACTCCTGCACTACAAGACCTCTTTTCCAGCTGTATTTCTGCAAAATGAGTTTTCCGGAGTATGTTTCTTGCAGAACATATTACTTCTCCCTTTACTTCCTCCCAGAAAAGTCAAGAATAAACAAGAGAAAATAGGTATAACAGGTAGGAAATATTTTTTCTCCAATTGAAATAGAATCCTGCAATTTCAGCAGTTGAAATTAGAAATAATCCAGCTATTAGAAGATTTATTCTTGGGAAATATCTTGTCCAATCAATCTCTTATTTGAAGTATCTATAGATTTTTTTTGCCTGGAATCTCCCTTTGCTATTGAATGGTTTTATTACCTGCAAATGAAACAATTGAAAGTATGAAGTGGTTTAAAACAGACCATCTGTGAAAAAGCACAATGCTGGAAGCCCAGATTTTTTTTCCTCTTTCCAAAAGCTCAACTAACTTCCTAACATTCAATCAAGAACCTACTTCTGGTGAGGAAAATTTAAAAAAAAACATTTATTTTTGTTCAAAAAAAATATATATATATAATTAGCTGATGGGAGGAAAAATAAGATTAAAAGTTTAAGAAAACACTACATTTGCCTTTGAATATATATTAAAAAAAAAAAAAAAAAAAAAAGAGCTACAGGTTTACAATTACTAATAAGGTGTTATCTTTAATGAAATAATTTGATATTCTGCAACTAAAGGAAGGTCCAACAGCATTGGGGATGATAAAGAGTGAACAGAGATTGGAAAAAGATGACACGAGTATCTGATGGTTATTTTAACAGCAGAATCTAATGCCAAATAGTCCTATAAACAATTTCTGTGAGTCTGTGAGACTGTGTCCCACTGCTTCTAACATGCAGTCATTTTTTAAACTCAAAAATCTTAGCAAGACACAGCTAGACATTACATACTAGTTACAGTGAGTCAGGAAAGGAAAGGGAAAACGAAAGAGTTCAAGACCCCTGTCAGTTAGAGCAGCATGGTAATAGGAAGTTTTGAACCATCAATCAGAAGGGTAAGTGAAGATGTTAGTATTGATTGTAAGACAAACAAAGGATCTGTTTGCTAAATACACTGCTTTTGGAAATCTATGAGCACCAAAATCTGTTAGCATCAAAAACTTTCTGAGAAAAGACAAGAAGAATTGCTATTAACTTAATTCTTCCCCCAAAAAGTGGGTGATATAAATAGTACACTGTCCAGATCAGAACTGAAAATGAGGGCAAGCTTTGCTGCTGCTGAAAATAGAGCCCACTGCCTGGATTTATGGGTCACAGGCTTTTGCCCATGTCTAGACCTTATAATAAAGAGTGAAAATGTCACAGAAAATCCATAAAAATGTATGTTCCTTATGTGTTTTACCCTCAGCTACTAAGCTAAAGGAGACATCACAGTTAAAATGTTCTTAAGAAACTAACAGGAAATTATTTTTTTTCTCTTCTATCTTGACCCTTTCTAATGTGTTTCAAAAATAGTTGGAGATAAAGGAAATAAAGCAAGAAAAATAAAGTGGTATGTAAAAACATTTTCAAACTCTTAATTCAGTCTCTCTTATACATTTCCATATATTACCTTGTTTGATTTAGATCCTATTATGCTTTGATATCCTGTGTAATTTATACATTGGACAAATTTAAGAATTATGACATGCATGATGATCTTGAAATATATCAGTATATAATTAAATTGCTGAATTTCTGTAGCAGAACAATAGGTCACTGTAATGTAAATCTGTTGTGAAACTTCAGATATAAGATCTATGAAAAGAAAAGAATATTTTTAAGAGTAGTAAAATTTCATGGGAAAAAAAAAAAAAAACAGTAAGAAAAAAATATAAAGTACTGGTGGGATTTCTTTTCTTTAAAGGCTCACCTTAAAAGAGATAAAGACAACTCTGAGAGGACTGAATAATAGAGGATAGAGAAATAGAGTCCTAGGATTAAAATTTAGAGGTTTTTTTTCTATTCAGATCCTGTTTTGATTCTCTGCATTGAGAGCTATAGTCACCTGTTTCATTCATTTCCTAATACAGTGAAAATTTGATCTATACATCCTATGGACAGACATAGCTAATCATATAGTGCGGATCATCAACCTCAGTGCCCCAAGGCTGCCCTTATACTCACCATTTCTAGCTTGCTATGTTGGCCTAACAATCATAACACTGACTTTTGATATTGGTATCTGAGTAGCTGCAGTAATTTCAAGTAAGCACACTGTATTTATAGGGAATATAATTATCATTGCAATATATCTTATCAAAAAGGCATTGCATGATTATGTACACCCAGAGGGTAACTTTAAAAGACTTTTAAAATTGAATGTAAGATTTTTTTTTTCATTTTTTTATATCCTTAGAAACAACTTCTAAGTGAAAAAGTACAGATTTCTTATTAAAAAAACATCTTTTATTGAACATATGCTTTTTGCTGATACTCTGCAGGGAGTGCTTTTCTAGAAAGCAGACAAAACAGCTTGTGTGAAAGTATTTGGGAACATAAAGCAAAACTGCCAAGATACTTTCCATTTTATTAAGTAGATAGCATTCACATAGGATGCTGTTGATTTTGCTTTAGCTTGTAATATCTGTACTGTTTCATATAACAATATCAATTGAATGATTTGAACCTACATTTTTTATAAGCCCAATTTTTAAAGTGTAAATTTTGTTTCCTTCCATATCCTATTTGCTGTTCATACATTACAGAAATCCCATGGAGGACTTCTGGCAGAATTTGTAATCCCTTCAAAACACAACATTTAAATGAAAAATGTCAGCGAAAAAAAAAAAAAAAAAAAAAAAAAAAAGTCAGTGCAAATACCTCAGATCATCAATATGCACTGCATATCTCCAAGGGAATGCTGGCACGCTGACATGACTAAAGCCATAAAAACATGTATCAGTATTTCCAGACCTGAATATTAAATTTCAGTTCACCAGTCTGTTTGAAGCATTCTGTAGAAATTTGAGATAAGCTGCAGCTCCTATCAACTTCATCAGTTGAAGTTTTGGATATACAGTGTACTTGGCCTCTTGAAGATCAAGAAATATAGAATTGAGAGGCTTTTAATGAGTAAAAACAGCAATTATGATTCATTAATATAGACGTGTTATACAATTATTACTACCTGTACCTACTTTTATATATCTGGAATGAAGTGGAGAGAATAAAGAAGGTTGGAGTGAAAATAATCAATTAAAGGAGAAAATCATCTTAAAAAATAAATTTAAAACAAACCTGTTGATAAAAATACTGGGAACACTGTTTTTCCAATCTGTTAAAGTAATGGTGGCTTCTATCTCTCCTATTAACTGTTCATATTCTATGTGCTCCTTTTCTGTAGATCATTTAGTACAATGGCCTAGTTCTCTGCCTTTGCTCTCACTCTGGTCTGCCTTTCTACATTAAGAAAAATCCATTTCTTCTACCAGCTGGCTATATTCTTAGAGTTAATATGTTTCCTTTTCTATTTTTGATTCCTATTACGTACCGAAGGTATATACAGTCTATTTAAATAGAATGTCTCCTCTTGCCCAACCTTCTCTTTTGTGTTTTTCTCTTTTATTATCTCTGAGATTTCAAGACAGGTTTAACACAGACTATGAGAATACACCTAGGGACTGAAGAAGTTAGAAAGGACAAGTTTCAGAACAAAAGAAATTAAGAAGTGTGAAAAAGAATGATAAAGCAGTTTGAAGTCCCTAGTGATAAAGACAAATTAAATACGTAAGCAATGTTGCATTTCAAGTTCTGGCATGAAATTTGTCAAACACACCTGTAAAAATAGTGCTTGCCTTTTCAAGTGCTGTTTGAACAAATGGTTGCCTGTTCTCTTACTACTATTTGAGTTTGGAGCTTTCGTTACAGTCTTGCTTGAATGACTGATGACTGTTGTTTGTGAATACTGCAGCCAATGCTAGCACAGAGCCAGTGGTGAATCAAAAGAATAGTCCTTTCTGAGGCAAACCACGCACATTTTCTAATACAGTATTTATTCAAAAAAAAAAAAAAAGTAAAAAGTTGATTAATCTCACAATTAATTAAACCTCAATTTGTCATAATTTTGAGATGAGCTCTTTATTTTCTGTAGTTGTACTAGTAATGCGGTAGCTTCATAGATTGCTTGATTAATAGTTTAATCAGAGAGAATTTAAGATTAGAGAAATACTTCATATCTTTCACTGTCTTGCTATCTGTTAATTCTTATCAGTGCAAGGAAATAATATCATTTCTTTTTCAAGTGAAAATAGAGAAATCTTCTCAAAACTGGATTAACTGTGGTTAATTTTATAAGGACACAAAAGTATGCTTTTTATGTAGCAGAATTCTGCCTTTTTTTTTTTTTTTTTTTTTTGAAACATTTCTTTACTTAAATGCATTCTGACTTTGCTACTGCCATAGCTGTCAAGAATTATGACTCATATCGACATTAAAAATATGTATCATTTTCTCTACAAAGAAGAAACATATAATTTGGTATTTACCATTTGTCAGGAAAAAAATAAATAAAATGAGAATTAGTCGCATGAAGATCTTTGAGATTACAAATATAAAAATAGATCTTATAATTCTAAACTTGCACTGCCCACAGTTCTTTGTAAAGCAAATGATAAGCACATCCAAAATTAGTGTCCTTGGTCCTAATGTCATTGCATGGCCACTTTCCATAATCTTTGAAAAATCATGGTGATTATGAGAGGTGTTTGAGAACTGGAGGAAAGCAACTATTATTCAAATCTTCAAAAATGGCAAGGAGGACCTCGTAACTGTGGACTGATTAGCCTCACTTCTAATCCTTGGGAAGGTGATAAAGTAGCTAATCCTAGAAAACATTTCCCGACTTATGAAGGGCAAGGATGTAATTGACAAAAAAGTCAGCAAAACGTGATCAGTTTGATAAACTTTTATGATGATTGTTTCTTTTAGAAATGGTGAGAGCAGTAGATACTGTCTACCTTAACTTCAGGAAGTTTTTTGACACTCTCCCTTAAAATCATCACAGAAAAACTGACCAATTATGAGTTTGGTAAGAAGACAGTGAGGTGGATTGACAAATGGCTGAGCAGCCAAGCCTAGAGGGTACTGATCAGTAAATGAAAGTCTAATTAGATGTCTGTAAATAGTAATGCACTCCAGATGTCAATACTGTCCAGTTCTGTTTAAAATCTTCATTAATTATCTGGAGGATCTGGTAGATTATACCTTCAGAAGTTTGGCTTATATTACAAAACTGGGAGGAGCGGCTGGTAGGCCAGAAGTTGTGTTGCCAACCAGAGGTTCTGTAACACACTGGAGAAATAGGCTGAGAGGAACTTCATACAATTCAGCAAGAACTGTAATTTCTTTAACTGGAGAGAAATATTATCATACCAGAAATTACTTGGGGGCACTGAGCTGGAAGGTAGCTTTATAGAGAAGGATGTAAGTGTCTTAGTGGACATCAAGTTGAGAGTGAGTTGGTAATGTGCCCTTTCCACAACCGTTATCCTAGTCTACATAGGAACGAATTAACATAAAAAGGGAGGAGTTCCTTCTCCTTTGTTCAGCACTTGTGATGCCACACATGGAGTAGTCTAGCCACCTCTACGCTCCCAGTAAACATATTGCCACTGGGGAGAATCCAGCAAAGAGCCACAAAGGGGCTGATCTAGAGCATATCTCTGGTTAGGAGAGGCTCTCTGTTCTAGAGAGCTAAGAGTTCAGCCTAGATAAGAGGCTAAATAAGACTCTGGGGATCTCAACAATGTTTATAAATACCTGAAGGACGGATGCAAAGAGGATGGAGCCAGGCTCTATTCAGTTGTACCCAGTGCCAGAACAAAAAGCAAAGGACACAAACTTAAATGCAGAAGGCTCGGTCTAAACATGAGGAAATACTTTTTACTGTTACAATGATACTCTGGAACAAGCTTTCCAGAGGAGTTTTAGAGTCATCCCCCTTGGAGATATTCAGAAATTGTCTGTAAATTATAATGGGCAACCAGTACTGGGTCACCCTGCAATTGTATTGGAACAGGTATCCAGATGTCTCTTTCAACCTCAAACATTCTGTGATTCTGAGGCTTTTTGCAGAGTGCAAGTAGAAAAATAAATGATGAGGATCATACTACAGATTCAAAGTAAATATTTATTTTGTAAAACTAGAACTCAAAGGTTAAGACACACTTGTAAGTGATGTTACTTTGCCTTCCAGGAAGTAACAAACACCTAGAAACAAATCTAGCATTTCTCTCTTATGTCTTTTGCTTTTGAAGTGGACAGCATCTATCCAAGACTTAAACTTTGTTTTTATAAAAAATCAGAAAAAAAATGAAGTATTATTTTTATCATACATAGGCACAGAAAGACAGATTTGAGACAAAGAGGATAGAGCAGTATTTCTCTAAGTTCAGGATTGCCACAGTGACTAGCTAGCCATATCTTGTTCCTTGATTAGGGAAGATATCTGATCTTCTCTTGATTTTCCAGCATGAAAGCCATGATCACCTGTCTCTTGTTCCTATGAATAATAGGCAATATTAATATATTCTCCAAAGTTTTATGATGAATTTCTTTCTAGTACCTTTTCTTCTGTTAGAAGCATGATGTTAAGGTCCTTTTCCACTGCCACTGAATTGGTGAAACTTACATGTTCTGAATATGGATGGGATGAAGTAGTGAAGTTAACTTCCTTTATAGTTGCTTTACTTCTCATTTATAGATAAAACAATATTAATAACATGCTGGTATTTTGGCTACTGTTGAACTAATGCTAAAACTTTGTATTCCTCACCGAAGCTGAATAGAATGGGGTGGGCAAGAGGAAGGGGACAGAGAAAGGACAGTTGACTCCAAGTAATTAAAGGGATATTCCAAACCATACATCTGCAATAAAAGCTAGCAAAAAGGAGGAAAGGGAGGACATTAGGACAAATGGCATTTGTCTTCCCTTGTAACTATTATCAAAACCCACCTGAACGCAGTCCTGTGTGACTTAATTAGGCGTTCCTATTCCAGCAGGGGGATTGGACTAGATGATCTTTCAAGGTCCCTTGTAATCCCTGACAGTCTGTGATTCCGTGATAATTATGCATGACAAAGCTCTACTTTTCTGGAAATTTGCCTGCTGATGGGAAGTAGTGAATGAATTCCTTATTTCTCTGTTCCTGCCCAGGCAATTATTGTGTTACCAATTATACTGTGTAACTCAACTCAGAAGCTTTCTCACTATTACTTTTCCAATTCTTTTCTCCAGCCATGTGGAATGGATTGAATGAGTGGCTGTGTGCGACTTAGCTGCACACTGCAGTTTAGGCCACACTATCCAAAGCAATTGCTACATGTGCTGGCACTCTGCTTTTCAGGAAATTGCTGGACATTTCTCTGTTGATGGGAAGTAGTGAATGAATTTGTCTTTTTGCCTTGCTTCTTGAAAAGGTTTTGCTTTTATCCTGATTCATGAGATATTTTTCATCTTATTTTCTCTCCTTCTATCCAGTGAGGAGAGGGTGTGAGGAAACAGCTGGATGAGAATCTGGCTGCTTCCTGAGGTCAACCTGCTAGAGGGAAAAAATCTCTCAGTTCTTGACAGCACGTTTACTTTGCCCACTCAAGATAAATTGGAGATACTCCTATACATCCACTTCAAGCCCTCATTACACAGTCATAAAATACCTTCTCAGAGTTTTCCAGTACTTTACCTACAAAACAAAGACATTATGATTTCCATGACAATGCTGTCACATATCCTAACATACTCACTGGTTTATTAAGCCCCTCTTCAGAAGAAAGAAGTGTCTAGCATCTATGACGTCACCTAGAGGAGGGTCTTTTACAAATGCAGACTCTTATTATTTTACAACAAGCCAAATTAGATTAATATCTTTAGAGTAAGTGTTCTTAAATAGCATCCATATTCCGCCATGTTGGAATTCTTTTAAAATATTTCCTTCAAGAAACTTTCTTACTTCATATAATATGGATTTATATGTGATACAAAACACATGTTAAAAAGTCAGATTGTCAAGTTTCAGAAACTTACCTGTTTCTCTCAAGCGTTATATTCAGAAAGAGTCTTTAGTAACAAAAAATAAAAGCTAATCTCTGAAATACCACAACTAGAGGGCATATTTCCTGAAGAGATTAAGATCTGGTTGTTCGTCTGAAAATATGTGATGGATATGCAAAGGATAGCATAAAAAATCTTTCCTTGACAATTGTGTCATCCAAACTAATAAAAATATTAGAAATGGAGCAAATTTGGATTTTTATTTCTTTTGTGCTAGTTCTCTTACTTAAAAGGAAAACTATCCTCATCACTATCCCCTTGAAATATGCCATAGTATTCTTCAAAAGATTTTGCTATAGAGGCCTCAAACTACAATATGAAGAAAACCATCCCTGAGGACAAACTGTAACTTTGAGAAAGCATATGTCTGAATGCCCTCCTTTTTATAGATAAACTTTTGATGGGTACTATGGTATTTTGTTCAAACTGAACAAAAGGCCATCCAAATTCTTTTCCTCTAAATTGATTTCAGGTGCAAGCCTACAAGAAGATCCAACTTTTCACACTGCCAATAAGGAATATAGAAACACATAATCTACTCCATATCTCCATCTGATGATAATATAGTTTGTAGCACAGTAAAGGGCTGAAACATGTGTAATGAAGGAAATGATCATCGGTTTAACTTTGTACATAGCATACAGCCTTTATTAAGAGAACACTGTTCCATGATTGATTTATACCATGCAATGCTTTCTGTCCCCCCCCAAAAAACAGCATCCTAACTTAGTTCCATAGAAAAATGAATTTCAGATAAATTCATATATTTTTTTAAATCATCTTCAAATTCTCTGTTGTAACGTTTTATTTTTTTTTAAGATTAGAAAAATCTTATTTTCATACGTAGTTCTTACTGTGAGAATCAGAGATCAACATCCGAATGCAGTTTTTTATACTTTCAACAAATTTTATGACATTTTTACTGCATTTGTCCTTTAAAAAAAAGCATAAAAATATGGTGCACATATTCACTTTGAAATGCGTGGCTGCTTTATTTACAGAGTTACCATTAGCCCTTTTATGGGGTATTTTAAATAGCAATAATACAAAGCACTTGTATTATATTAAGACTAAAAAATGTGGTCTCTCTCAAATTTAGTCTATCTATATCTGTCAGTGCAAGCAAGGCACATTTACATTCTCTTTACAACCATCAAGAATATTCAAATGCTTGCTTTATGTGTAATTCGAAAGGAACAAACAAAAACAAAAAAAAAAACCACCAAGGACAATTGACTAAAGAAGAGAAATTTTTTGATTGTGAGATTGTTTTTCTTTTTTACTGTTGCTGGTTTAGTTCACATGAGATGCTAAGTATATCAGTTGGAAGTATATAAGAAGCAATATCTCAGGAAGAAGTCTGTCTCACACACAGAATTTATACAAATGTGTTTCATGTCAGTCATAAGATAAATTTGATTAAGAGGGAAATTTAAAAGCAAAATCATACATTGACTTCTTAAATCTTTCAGGGAACTTTCTGTTCTAATTTACAGAAATGTATTTTACTCTCTCACTTGTTAGAAAATTTAGGCATTTGTTCTCTTTTCTCCTAGAGCGTCTCCAAATTTTGACGGAAAATTCATTCTTAGTAACATTAAAATGTTAAGAAAAAAATAGTGAAACTATAATTTTTATATTAATTAATCTCAAAACAAAGTATTCTACATTGATAAAGAAAATGAAAAAAAAAAAATTGAAATAAAATTTTGTATCCAAAGTCCACCAAAACTTCTTTTCTTTGAGGACTTTTAGTTTTAATGAGCTCTTCTTTCCTTTCACTTGCCTCCTTAATTGTCATACATTTTGAATAATTAACTGTGGCTGATTCAGCAGGAAGACTATGATAGTATTGAATGTGAAGTCTGGCTATCTAAAATGTTACAGTACACAAGTAAAACTAAGCAAAAATAAGTATGTTTCCTATACTGCTACACATCCACAAATCTAGCCTGCCTGAAACCAATAATGTTTTTTCCACTACTTTCAGTGCAACCACTTCTCAGAAATATCTATAATCTTTGTGTAGTTTTTTGTCAAAGGAGGTGACATCAACAAGAGATTAAACTACAAATGAAATCTGTTATTGATGTTTTCATTCACCCATATCTTAATGGGAGAAGTTCAGCCTCCTAGGCTTACAATCTGGTAACTTTCAGCAATGTTAAATTCAAGTAAGTTGCACAAGAAATAAAACCGACAACCTAACAAAGCGTATACTCAATGTTCTAGTCTGAGTCAGGGTTTTTGTACTGGGGAAGGATGGGAGCAGTACGCTGATGGGGTGAACTCTGTAAGCAGAATCCAGCACTGTTCCACGTCATATCAGAGCTATGGGACCCACTGCTGCCAGAGCTGAGCTGTGAGCAATGCTGGGAGTGCTTTGGGAGGGCATTTTTAGAAACGGGAAAATCTGCTGCTTAACAGCAGATGGAAGAGAGAGGTGAAAGTGAGAGAACAGCCCTGCAGGCGCCAAGGTCAGTGCAGAAGGAGGGCAGCAGGAGCTTCAGGCACACAGCAGCAGCTCCCTGCAACCCAGGAGAAGCCCACAAGGAGCAGGCCGTCCCATTGCTGCCCATGAGCACTGCACAGAGCAGATCTCTAACTTTAGTTTGCACTAAGTTTCTCATATCTCTAGTCTGTTAGAAATAGGTAGTAAATTGCATTAACTACTTTATGCTGAGTTTGTTTTGTGCCTGGCAGTAATTGGTATGCCATTTCCCTGTCCTTATCTGAACCCCTAAGCCCTTTTTCACTGTATTTTCTGCACCTCTTCCTTTAAAAACGAGATGTGAGAGAACACCGTAGTGGAGTTCAGCTTCTGTGAGTGCAAAACAACCACAGAATTATGTGAATTTAAATCTTTGTGAGAGATGCTATTGAAGAAAACAAATGTTAACATATGTCAGTAATAATTCATCTTTCAAAGTAACTTTATAGCAGCTAGCAGAAGATGACTGAGGATTTGCAGATACTAAATAACATAGAATTATTCTATTATTCTCCTGAAACAGATAAATATATGTATATATGAGAATTAATATCTTATTACTTTAATAGCAATTTTATATTTCTTTAATGTCATATACATGACTAAAGGATGTGTATATATATAATTTTTTCTCACTGAACAGTTAACCTTCAGTTCTAAATACTGTTACTACAAAATATCATTACTTTTGTTTTTGTTTTGTGTTTTTGGGTTTTTTTGTTTGTTTGTTTTTTGTGGGGGTTTTTTTTTTGCAACCAAAATAAATACATCAATGAGACAGCTTTCAAATATGGATTATGAAGGAAAATGGAAAATGGACTCTCAGATGTTTTTACATTCTCTTTATATTCTTGAGGTTTTGTAGTGAGAAAGAAAATTCTTGGCCTTTCATAGTATTTAGATAACAGAAATTTCTTACGGTAAACTGCATTTTGACTGTATCTCTAGCAGTACAAATTGATGGAGTTAAACTGTTAAACTGTATCTGTTTACCAACTAAATGGCTAACAGTGAGATATCACAGACCAATAGTTACTCTGAGGATACATTTGTTCCTGTAACTCTTTCAAACAACATCTGTTGTTGGAAGTAAGAATATGGCTGCATGTTTTGGTTGCACGGTTGAGAACAATTCTGTTTAATTGCATACAAGATAGAAGCTGTTCTGCATTGAAAACTCATGTGATGCTCCATAATTTATCTGTATAGGAGGCTTTTCAATACAGTGCTGACATAATTAAGCAGCTGAAGATATTAAGTTACTTTGACATGCAAGTTTTGTTCCTTTTTCTTGTGGTTTATTTTTAACTGTTTCAGAAACAATAAAAACTTAACTTGAAGGATCTTCAATGACGTGACAATGAATACTCACTGACATGAATACTCCCTGTAATTAAGAAGATCTTAAAAAATTAAAACAAACCCACACAAATAAAAATAACTGTGGTCTTCAATTCACCTAATATCTAAACTACAGCTCAAAAAAATCTTTTGGATGCTTTCAAATGTTTGAGACACTTCTTTCTGAACTCCTCTACTGAAATACTTAATCTCTCTTTAGATTTTCTTCATTCACTTCTGTGATAACCTAATATTCATCTTCTTTCCCTGTCCCTAGTTTCCCAAAGTTACACTGTCCTTCCTGCTTTTCTCCAAGTGATTCTTGGCTTATAGTTAGCCATATATCAGGCATTGCATCTGTCACACCACAAGAAAAAGACAAGAATGTGACCCTAGGGACAGCACAGCAGGTGAGCCATTGGAAGCATTAGCAGAATTCACCTAGATAAGGGATGAAATGTTCTCATTTCTAGGTAATGGAAGGGTTTTCTTTTTCTTTTTCTTTTCCTTTTCCTTTTCCTTTTTTTTTTTTTTTTTTTTTTTTTTTTTGTTCTGTCGCATGTTAGTGAGGATGGCAAGTTCTATTGCTGGTTTCCTGCAGTTCATATCTGCATAGAAGGTTTGGAAGAAATTTTATCTGAAATGATTAAAATGATGTATCTTCCTGTTTCTTAAAGCTAGACATCTAAATGTTAATGAAAATTAGAAGACACTGTAGCGTAATAAATAATACATGACAAGGTGTGTGTTACTGTGAGATAACATGCATCTCGGAGGCACAGTGACATATGCCTTGGAGTGTCTTCGCGTAATTATAAAATGGCTCAAAGTTAGAATTTTAAAAAGATGATTCCTGTGTTCATAGCTGTCCAGATGAGAAACATGACTAATTTGTTACTGTAATAATTACAGGCAGATTTAGAAAGGGAAATATAATATTGGCTTGCTGCTCTGATAATTGCCATAGTTTTCTGATACGAGCATTACATTTATTGTTCTAGGGGACTGGAATCCTGCCAAGGTCTCTTTGGACAGACTTAAATAGTACTATAGCTGGTATTGGCAATCTGAACTGTTTCTCACTAGCAAAACTATTGAATTAACTGATTCAAATTTACTTCCATTGGGCAACCACAATTTGATTGTCATGTATTGATAATCCTTGATTTACTTCCAGATTTTATCTCTTGCTTTCTTAAGAACAATGATATCACTCCTAAACTTCTGGATGTTAATGTAAGTAAGAGACTTCCTTAGAACCATTAAGTTATGTTCAGTATAGCTAGTATAAGCTAGTATAAATAAATATAAATGCTTTATATCAATTTAACATTGTTCCAGACACAAACAAACATTATAGAATCAATATACTGTATTTTTTTTTTATTACTTGTTTTAAAAATAAATAAATAAACAAACTTGATGACACTGGAATTGATGTACGGAAATTCATCCAGAATGTACATGCAAATGAAAAAGCATTACAATGTTCAGTATGATAGTAGATCAGAATAAATATGTCTTATTTAAAAGTTTGATTATACTACATTAACCAACCTGACAGACTTTCTATGAATCCCGACATTATTTCCATTCGTTTTTAAACGGCTAAGCTACAGTGGATTTTTCTATTATTCAGAGTCCAGTAACAATAATCAGATTATATAAATACTAAAATGTATAAATAAAAAATGAATATTTTGGTCGTAGTAATCACCATTTTTCACTTTAAAGTTAATACCTCTTCAGGTCAAATACAAAGTCAGAACCAAAAAAGAAACTGTATTTAAGTGCAAAAAAACCCTCAGAATTCATGAGTGACCCCACGGAGAAGCTCAAGTGCCAATATAGTTGTAATATAGAAGTATATATATTCTAAATATATATATATATATATATGCTTAAGATATATATATATATATAAGTCCTGCTCCAGGCTATTACCCGGTAGTTTTCTTGAATGTTTTCTGTGATTCCTTGTTTGCACCTATGCAACTCTATCATATAACAGAAAAGCTCTAGACCAAATAGCTGGTTTTCTGCCTGACCATGTAGATAACCTTTGTTTATAATGATGTCTTTTCTTCTTTCAGCTAGATTATGAATCTAGCTGAAAGGGAATGTATGTCATCATACTTACTCAGAGTGGACAACCAGCCTCTATCAGCTCAAAGTTTTCAATGTCTATGAAGATACTGTATGTGGCTGATAGTTAAAAAAAAAAAAGATGTAGTTACTGTGAAGAGATCTTTGATGAAATGACATTTCAAAAGAAAGATATTCTACTATTTTCTATGAATACTCCCTAGTAATTCCAATACACAGCAAAGGAATACTAAAATCACAAGATTATCCCATCATAAATAAGATAAATTTAATGAAATATCTTTTTTTTCCTTTGATCTTAGACCACTGAATTTGGGCATATATTGATCTTGTCAGATAAGTACAGGAAGAATCTGTAAATTAGAAAGCTTGAAATACATCAGCTCTGCTGTTTCAGGAGACAATTTGTTAATATAACTGTCAATTTGTTAATTTAACTCATCACTGAGCTGGTATTATAATATAGCTGAAAAATTGATAGCTTCATAGAATTTCATCTTGGGAAGAGCTTTTAAAAATGTGAAAACATAAGCCATATGATGTAATTAGTCACAGGTTTGAGCCCTTTATTTAGCAGGACAATCATAGTAACTGAATTTATACATTATTCAACTGATTTTCAGGAAACATTCAATTTCCAAAACATTGTCTCTGAAAAAAATTAATCCAAAATTACAGCAAATCATAGAATCATAGATTTACCAAGGTTGGAAGAGATCTACAAGATCATCCAGTCCAACCATTCACCTAATACTAATATTACCCCAATAAACCATGTCCCTCAGTACAAGATCTAAACTTTCCTTGAACACCTTCAAGGACAGTGACTCCACCACCTACCTGGGCAGCCATCTCCAGCACCTCACCACTTTTTTGGAGAAGACATTTTTCCTACTGTCCAACTTGGATCTCCCCTGGTGAAAGTTGAGGCCATTCCCCGTAGTTCTATCACTAATTATGCAAAAGAGACTGACCACCACCTCACCACAACCTACTTTCAGGTCACTGTAGAGAGTAATAAGGTCTCTCTGAGCTTCCTTCAGACTAAACAATTCCAGTTCCCTCAGATGCTCTTCACAAGAACAGCTTACAGCAGGTGAGAGCTAGCCATCTGAGCCATGTGTTACTCAAACATCACATGTTAACAGACAGATTTGTTTATATTTTATGATCAAGGTAGACCCACATATTTTATATATATATATGATTCTAGCCAAACTCAATAATTAAGGTTAATTAAAGCTAAATATTCTTTGATGCTGGAATGTAAAGGAAGAAAGCAATGTTACAAACCAAATCTTACTATTGGTGAACCCATGCAGCTAGTAGAGCTAATTATTTTTATTAGTCCAATTAATGTATTAATAGTATAAGAGTTTGCATTATTTAATTAATATGGAAAAGTCTTATAATTAGCACAGTTGCATTCCTACATCATAAAATTCCTTGCACGTCCCACTTTTCTACCAGGTGTTTGCCCACATCCTCTCTGTCCCCAGAGCAAGACTGACAGTCAGAAAGAAAGGAAGGAGAGTTCCAACTAACATCTTTGCTAAGAGGAACATGATGCTCTGTTAATACCATCTTTCTCAGTACCAAGCCCGCATGGAGCTATTTTTACATTCTTTTCTTAATACAGTCTGCTTTCTTTTTAATGGTTCCCAGATAGACTTTTATAATTACACAGCTGCCTCTTCAAGTCTTGTATCTCCTACAGGGTATTTTTGTCTTATACTAACTACCTAGATGACCAAGCCATTATCATTTAAGGTATTTAGAGATGTTAAAACAGGTAAGAAAATAATGCTCTCAATTACTAGACAATTCTCAAAACAAATGAAAGTCAGCTTAGACAGAAAGTTCTGAAAGTTCCTTAAATCTGCTGATGCCAGGTTAATAGGCCTGTATCTTTCTGCTAATAATAAAAAAGTCATATTTAATTGGCTGCAGGAATATGCTTCCCCGATGATGGCATAAGATTAAGAGACTTATATTTGATTAATAACTGCCATAGGCTACCAATCTGTCTGTGCCTCAGTGTCCTATCTTCTAAATGGGAATGTTGGTACTGCTTTACTTCAAAAAGATGTTAAAGATTAAAATAATGTCATCTATGGTAGGAAGAGGCCTATGAGTGTATAACATAAATATCTGACTCAAGAAAGGCAATCAACTAAAAGCAATACACACAAATAGAGTTATGGCCCTTTCAAGAGCATATCTTGGGAAGGATGACAACTTCCTTCAGGGTGACCTCATCTGCAGTGGTAGGACAAGAGGTACAGAGAAGGGCAGCTTGACAAGAATGGAGCAGCTGTCATATGAAGGGAGGCTACAGTTCAGAGGAGCAGACCGAGG
Source organism: Phasianus colchicus (assembly GCF_987193195.1). Taxonomy (NCBI): domain Eukaryota; kingdom Metazoa; phylum Chordata; class Aves; order Galliformes; family Phasianidae; genus Phasianus; species Phasianus colchicus. The sequence continues at coordinate 41,960,391 of NC_143438.1, forward strand.
GAACATGGTCTTCTGAAGTGTTCAAAATCATTATTAGACTAAATAAGATGCAGAACTGTTGATCTACAAATCCTAGAGCACAAAAACTAGGAGGCACTTTACAAGGGTAATCAGAGAGTATTTTAAAATTGATAGAAGAAATTACTTCTTTATGTAATGGATAATGATTTTCTGGAGCTTGCTTCTGTAGGAGGCTGTAGAGGTAGATAAAACCTTCAGGTTCAAAAAGAGAAATCTGCAGCCAAATTGTAAACAAATACTGGAATACTGTCCACAAATAGTCACTTCTGGATGCTAAGGGATCACAGGAAAAGAGCAGTCTTGCACGACCTCTCTAAATTGTTTTCTACTGCAAGTGTCCAAGACAGAATTCAGGGCGAGGCTGAGCAATGTTTACGCTTTATATTTTTAGGTACTGAATTGGTAATCAAGATTGTGTCTGTCTAGCCTTTCCTGATATCAGGTATCGTGGCAAACTTCCTGAAACAAACCACCTTATTTCAAGCCCTGCTACTACAAAGGCTATGACTCAGTCAACTGCAGGCAGGTTCCCAAGTTTCCCATAGCCCCACCAAGCCATTCATTTCCTTTTATCTATAGTTCTGCATGTGTGACAACAACTGCTGAATGTGATTTAGATCCATTCAAGTGTAGTGAAACAAGCATTCAAGGCTTCTTGTTACATTCTAATCTCAAACATTGAAAGACAGGATGGAAACAACTGCCACAGGTTCCCTTGTGGCAATAAGCTCTATGTTTTGCATTTTCCTTAGAACATTTAATTCTTTTTTAAAAAAGAAATCTGAAATTTTAAAGTAAATGCATCTGTATCATTCAATAATAAAAATGTTTAAATGCTTTTTTATGACAGTTTAATGTCAGAGGATTTACTACAATTTGTCAAAGGAAAGAATTAATGTAAAGCAGAAGCCTTAAATCATACTGTCCCAACAGTAAACCCTACAAAAACTGTGTCGTTATACTCCTTGTATACATGTCCTTATAAAAGCCACCACTTAAGATAATTTTCAGCCAACTTTAGCTTCCGAAGTCACATGAGCCCTGGAGGATTATGTGAGCATTTGAAATTTAATTTTCCTGATGTATTGTCATAACACCATCACCTTGCAAAGACAAGAAAAGCACTGAAATGCACAGCACACTGTCTTAGTTCGCCTAATGATTATAAGCTGTCTTTAGCCTTATCTGTGGGAAGTCTTTCTTCACAAATCATTGTCGCTGCTGCTCTTCAGGCCAACATTAGATCTAGCTGTAGATAATATTCAGTAAAGATTTTATTCCACAAAACTTCTTTACAAAATGTCTCTCAGTTAGGTTAATCAAGTCCATTGGAAAACCTTTGCACTATGGACCAACACAATAGAAAATGGGGCTAAGTAAAAATGCATAAATCATAATCTTTCAGAATAGCAATACTGCATATACCATAGAGGGATAGCATTTAAACTGCATGCTAATCAGACTTGCACTACACAATTAATGGTTAATTCTCTCTTTCTCTCTCTCTCTCTCTCTCTCTCTTTTTTTTAATTAATGTATCAGACACCTTCTATGTGAAAAGAACTGAAATCTGGTCTGTATCTGTTGTATAACATGGTGTAGCTTTTTGTGAGTTTTCACAACATCACACATATATTTTTCCCTGCTTAGATAAGGTCACAGCAAAGCGTGTAATTCCATACTATTAGAACATCTCAAAACTAACAGTATTTGGAGAAAAGCTGTTTCTTGTTGCCAAGCTACATACTAGATTACATTTTGTTATAGTGATGTATAGGACATATTTTGTTTTATTTCTGCTTTCTATAGATAATGATAGATTTTTTTTTTCTTATTATTCACAAGGTCCTTTAGTGAAAAGTAATATCACCTGACTGTCCACCTGTACTTCTATGCATTTGAAGATCATGCACATATGAATTATGGCCCTGCTTTTGCAACTATTTTACAGGCACACTTAAAATGCTTGCAAAGTAGCACCAGAGTTTGTTCCCAAAAAACTGTTTCACGTTTTATGCATTAAAGAACCTCCCCAGTCTGTTTTGTACTAAAGGAATTTAGTATTTGGATTCCATCAACCCCTTTCTACTACTGAGCACTTCTGTGAGCTAGGAAAAATTAGTTATTAAATTCCTTTTCTTCTCATCTACTTATTATTCAAGAGAATTGAACGTTTTAGAAGACAGTAAATTGTATTTTACCTTGTCTGACATCATATCACCTCAATGCAGTTCATTTTCGAAAGGAACAAACTGGCATTCTGGCCAATTGGAGCCAATTCTTCTGATGATGCAAATTAAACCAGTTCGAGTTGTCTTATTTTACACTGACTTGGAATATAGCTTATAAATTTTATGTTTGGTCAGAGATAAAATGCATTTCAGAAGCTTTAAGTGTTACTTAAACATTCTCAATTTTATAACAGAAATCCTTGTACATTGTTATATCTAATAGAGTAAAAAATATACAGATCAATTTTTTCTGATCACAAATATGAGTTAGTAAAACTAGAAAATTACTATATGTTGTTCCTGCACATTTTGTATGAGTAACAGAAAGTAGCATTTGGAGATTCTTGGATTTTAAATGATTAACTTGCAAAATCTGTGAAGGCTTTGTTTTTAAGCTTTCTGATAATCCTCTCTCCAAATCTGAATAATATCAAGGGAGATTGTTCCATTATTTTAAAGACTGCTTTCTTCTTTCAGTATAAAGTTTTAAGTATCTATATGTTTCCTGGGTTGCTAAAGTTAACTTTTCTCTTGGAATTGCTGTAAGACATAACTGTAGTGATGTGAGAAATAACAAATTCCCATCCATTTCAAGGTTAAAAGGAGCATCAATTATTTTGCATAACGGCCCAGTGAGGCAATTTGTATATATATCACAAAACTACATATCCCTATTCCCCAAATACTCGCACACACCAATACTTTGAGTGGATTATTTATCTCAACCCTGAAGCAGATTTTCATCATTATCTGATATACCTAGTGGTAGCTGAAAAAAATATGAGAACAGTCTCTGAGACTGGAAGAAAGCATTTAGTTGATATACATTCCCAGCCATTTTTTTATATTCATAAATTTACAGTCACACAGATATATTCGCTAAAGCACATTCAAATCCTGCAGCCTGAAAAGTGACTGGAAAGCACAACGATGGTCTTCAATCCAAAAATAGACCTTCACTGCATTTTGTACTGTCCTGAATGAATGCTCAGCATAGTGCAGATTTAAACATAGTGAAGAGTGATTTAAGCTTCAATATTCCTCTCCACCCTGCAGTTCAAAAAAGTTCTTTTCCCCTAAATTTTCTTGCAAGACAATGCAAATGGTACATACTTTTCGAGGAAATGAGAGGCTAGTTGCTGACACTTTGAATATGGCAATTAATTAGCATTTCCATAGCCACGTAAATAGCAGTCCCTGAAGGCATGCAATGGAGATAATGAACATCAAGATTAACAATACACATTACAGACACTGGACTATTATTACACTTTAATGACATGCAAACGAAAAGTCTTCAAGTAGTCAAAAGATGCTGTGTAATAACAGGCTTCTTCGAGCTATAAATTGGATTAGGGAAATACAGTGCTGGTTCACATAGATATGCAGCACAGATTGACCTAGCTGACTATCTTGCAGGGGAACCTTTGGGAAAGTGAGACAGTGGAACATACATAATCATAAATATTTCTCACTCATGTCCGGACTTTTACTAGTGATTTGGGTTGTTTTGTTGTTGGTGGTAGTTTGGGTTTTGTGGGTTTTTTTGTGACCATGTAACACGTTAATTGCAAATAGTAATCAGTTTGCTGATATATGCAAAGTAATGTTGTGTTATATCCAAACGAATATCACAAATTCCAGATATTATATTTGTCTTTTCTCATCTCTATGACCTCACTGGCTACGGGCTCTGTTTCACAGTTAATCTAAACACTTGCTCCAAGTAGGATTTTTTAAATTAACCTACTTTAGTTTATTCACAGCCTGATTAAACAGATAATTAAAAGTTACAGATGCATAGCAGTACTAAATTACTGTAGCTTGAATGCATTTGTGAGAAAGATTATTAGTCTTTCAGATGCTGGCAAGGGCCCGAGTGGCTTTGATGATGAAGATCCACCAAGGCTCAATATTTTGCTGTCTTCAACACATTTTTCTCAGTTTTTTAATCTTTTAATTAATTTGAGCAACAGTAGGAAACCTGCTGTACTTGTCAAGACAGTATGAGGTTACCAAGATTCGAGTTTCAGTTATTTCTCACCAAACTGCACCAAGAAAGAGATGTGTATATATATATTCACAATACAGCTTCTGCAGCTGAATTATTCTGTTTAACTCTACAGAAAACTGACTTGTCTTCAAATATTTCCTACACTCTGCAGACACTTATTAAGAAGTACTGACAGAAAATAGCCTTTATTAGTGTAGTTCAAAGACAAGATTCAAAGCAGAGATAAAGTAGGTGACCCCCATTTTTCAGTTTCTGTGATGTTAGCCTGCGGAAAAAAACCTGTAATTGGGATCCACAGGATTCTGCTTTCACTGAAGAAGCAACAGTGAATCTTTGGCATAGACACAGATTTGGGCTGACACAAAAGGTAATGTGCTTACAACACTTTTAAAAATTCATTTGGTAGCAATTACAGAGACATTTTCCTGACTAGTCATTCTGAAGCTACTGACTAACTTGGATAGATACTCTTTTCATTTCTGAAAGCCCCACGTACTCAAGTCCTTCAATTGCCTTATTTAGAAGAGAAGCTGATTCCTATTCTATCTGCTTTTCAAAAACTTGACAAGAATAAGAAATACTAAAATTTTAAGTGGTAGACAGAGAAACTAATTTATTTACCCAACTTCCTGTTTCAGATTCCTTTGTTCTAAACTACAAAATGCCATTAAAAAATAATAATATTTTTTTTAAAAAAAAGCAACAAAAATCCAGAAATCCATCAAAATAGTGACTTTGCAATTTTTCAAAATATGAATCAGAAAACAAGAGATCTCTAATGGAAGAAAAATACGAGGAAATAAGAAATCTACATATTACGAAGAGTTTCCTTTTTAAGAAACAAACTTTGTTCTCCAGGAGGATATGACAGGAAAAGTCTCAAAAAAAATTATCTGCAGTATATTAATTAAAAAGGGCCTCATGTGATCCATAGGATATGATTTTGTAATCCCTAGCCAAATGTCATGGGTTCTCCAATTATTTGATAGTGCTGATCTCTGGACTTCCTTGGCATTGCTTAAGACTGATCTAGTTTCAGTTTGTTTTGAAAGTGCTAACAGCTCGACAGGAGCATTCTCCTGTTTCAAATTTGATGGTGATTTCCAATTCTGGCCAAGGTGAGCAGTCAGAGTGTGACAAATAGCTGCTCCATTCTGAGAAGGAAGCTGAATGGGGAAAAGAACAGGGAAAAAAAAAAAAAAAAAAAAAAAAAAGAGAGAGAGAAAGAAAAAAGAAAAAAAATTGCCTCAAGACAGAGCCAAGACAGAGATGAGGAAATCCTTGCATCATAACTCTCATATGGAAATACCTAGGATGCTGATAACCTGGTACAATCCTGCCTCTTATTCTTGAAGAAAACTGAGATGGTCATCTTAAGGATATAAAAGGGTGAGCTGAAAGTCTGATCACCCCACCTGAGAAAAAGTCTGTGAAGAGTTTTCTAATCTTTTAAACCATGTTAATATTGAGGCATTCCTGTGGTCCTTAGATATTTAGACTAATGGTGAAATCTTGTTTATATATATATATGTATGAAGAGATGCTTTATGCCCATAGCAGCATTTTGAATAATAAATTGTTTCTCACCAACACTGCGACTACCATCACTGGAAGTAAAGAAAATGTCTTACAGAGTAAATTCTATTTTCCGTTGTTAAAATAGCACAGGATCCAGACATAAAGATTCTTTATGGATTATAATGGCCAAGATACTTAAAAACTGCTCATCATTTCTAATTCTTTGATCATTTTAATATATGCTATAGGATAATCTGTCAAACTGTGGAAAATTTTTAGCTAAACTCTAAGTACATGAGAAGGCAAAAAAACCTTCCACTTTTCTTGCTTACACTCCCTTTTTATCACACATCTAGCAATTGTTTATAACTGACCCTATTTCTACCAGGTTTCAAATATATCAGTTATGATGTGAAGGAACCTGCTTATTATCCAAGAAATCTTGCATTAGACAGGAAAATTTTAAAAGTCAAGGTGTCATCAGGTGTTCATTGTAAAGCTTAGAGTATTACTAGCATTGATCAGCATTATACTTTTAACTGTTCATTCCTGTTTTGCCAAAGAATTTTGCAATTCCACAAAATATTGTTCCCTAACACAGAATGAAGAGGTCAGCTTAACTTCACTATATGAACCAAAAAGAAAATTATGCAGTGTGCCTGTGGCATTTTCGTTCATACACATGAAGAATGTTACCTTACAAATAGTGTACTTTAAATTACATTTTACCTGCTGTGACGACCTGTGTACTTCTGCAGTGAAATATGTTTTCATTTGGAAGTTGTCAGTTCCTCAAAGGTGAAATTACTAGGCATTGTTCCAAAAGGAATCAATATATAATATTTTGTTAGAAGGTATTTAGGAAGAAAAAACAAGTAGGACTGGCAAGCATGTCTTTATGAAGATGTCAGAGATAAGACAATTCCAGACTGTTTTATTTATGGTATCATTTATTGCTACGCAGAATATAAAAATGTTGTATGAGACTAGAACATTTATCTGTATTGATGTCATAATACTTCAAGGTAATACATAAAGTAAATGAATTTTAATTTCCTCTTTAAAATTCCCGTGCATACATTTTGGATTGCTAAATGTGAATGTTATTAATTTCAAGTTCCTTCTCATCAGATTTTACTAAAAAACTACTTTTTCTAAGCATTATTACAATCTTTCCAGTAAATATACACTAAGGAATTTGGATCTTAGGTCTAATGTTACGAACGTGAACCTTGATTCTGTAATTTCAATCAAATGTATTTTTAGGGTAATACTGGTGCACTGATTCACAAAACCAACAAGTTTATGAGTGATAAAGGCAACAACTTAATTGGTACAACTATTACAATATATTTCCTAGCTCCTGTCTATAATTCAACACACTGATATCTAAAAGTTGTCATAAAGAAAAAACATATTAGATTTAAACGGAATATAAATTAAATTGTGGCCTTGTTGCCTACAAATGGAGTCAGTATTGCTTATTCACAGTTTAAAAAGGCCCAAAAGATACAACTGTGCTGTAAAAGTAAAAATCTAAAGTATGTTTGTATTAAAGGAAGGATGCAAAAAGGTATTTTAATACACATTATAACAAATCAAGGCCAGGAATGTTTAAAGTAATAAAACTGTCTCAAGGGGATTAGCAAATTATTCATACTTTATACTTGTTGCTCATCCCACCATCTGCTATTCAAGTATTTCCTATTAAGTATGGCCACTAGTGGTTTAAGAGTCAGCATCTTTTAAATGTTTCCATGAAAGGAAAAAAGAAAGGCAGATAACTGGGATTAAATTATAAAACCAATTTCCAGTTCTGTATTCTTCAGCTAATAGGTCTGTCATCAATTAAATAACGGCATATGTTGGATGAGTTCTATGACCAAATACTTTCCTCTGATCTGAACCCATCCATCTACATTGCTAAAAGGCCATGAAATAGCTTCTTTGATATTTTATTATCACTGAGCTGTAAAATTTAACAGCAGAGCCAACAGTAGCTGAAATGTCCAACTTCAGGGAAAAGGACAACATGCAAGATTTAAAGCCTAGGTGACAAGATATTCAAAAGTAGAAAATGGATGCTCAGAAATAAACTTTGTCAGTAAAAACCATTAGTGAAACATGCCAAAATCAAAGGGCTTTCCTTTCAACAAAATATTCTTTTGACAGTTTTCAAATTCTGAATACTAATTTCTTCTCCAGAAAAAGACTATGCTTAATTCAAATGTGTATTCTATTCTCTAACTTAGCAAAACACTTAAGGAGAACACTGCAATTCAGATTCATTCACTGCATCATCCATCACTTGCATAGACAAAGCGCTGAGGATGTTAGAATTATCACAAGCAAATGTTTTCATTCATGAAAACTGAGCATTTAGAAAAGCTATAAAAAAAACTAAATTCAAAAACTAATACATAATAATAAACATACAATAACATGATATTTGACTAGATTGTTTTGATGCTTATAGCAAAGAATTACACAATAACAGAAGCAGTTGCCAGGGACTTCTGGAGATCATCGAGTCCAACCCCTCTGCTGAAGCAGGTTCCCTACAGTATGTTGCACAGAAAAGTGTCCAGGTGGGTCTTAAATGTCTTCAGAGAAGGAGACTCCACAATTTCTCTGCTCAGCCTGTTCCAGAGCTCAGTTACTGTCAGGGTAAAGATGTTTTCATAATGTTCAGATGGAACTTCCTGTTCTCCACTTTATGCCCTTTGTCCCTTCTTCCAAAACTAGCCATCACTCAAAATAGCCTGGTTACATCCATTTGACACCCACAGTTTAGATATTTATAAACAGTGATAAGATCCTCTCTGTCTCCTCCAGGCTGAACTGCACCCTCTGTGTGTTTGCTGATTACACTAAGCTGAGTGGGGCATATGACACAACAGAAGGGAGGGATGCCATCCAGATGGACCTGGACATCCATGAAAAGTTGGCACAATGTAATCTAATGAGTTTCAACAAGGCCAAGTGCAAGGTGTTGCACTTGGGCTGAGGCGATCCCAGATACAAGTACAGACTGGGAGAAGGACTCGTTGCGAGCAGTCCTGCTGAGAAGGATCTGAGGGTCTTGATAGATGAAAAGCATGCACGTGCAGAGTGTGCTTGCAGCCTGGAAGGCCAACAGTATCCTGAGCTGAATCAAAAGAGAGGTGATCAGCAGAGAGGGATCTTATTATCCCCCTCTGCTTGCTCTTGTGCAGTCCCATCTGAAATACTGTGTCCAATCCTGGGAAAAGATGTGGAGTGGGTCTAGAAGAGGACCACAAGGATGATAAAAAGGATGGCTTCTCCTATGAAGAAACACTGAGTGTGTTTGTTTTCCCTGGAGAAGGTGCTGGGGAGACTTCATTGCAGTCTTCCAATACTTGAACGGAGCTTACAAGCAGTAAAAACTGACTTTTTACATTATTTGATCATGGTAGGACAAGGGGGAATGGCTTTAAACTAGAAGAGCAGATTTAGGTCAGATGTTAAGAAAAAAAATGTTTACTGAGAATGGTGAAGCAAGCACTGTAAAAGGCTGCCCAAAGAAATTGTGGATGCCCTATAATTGGGGTAGAAGTGTTCAAGTTCTAATTGGATAGGATCTTGGGTAGCTTGATCAGTGGGTGGCAATCCTGCCCATAGCAGGGAGGTTGGAACTATATAATGTTTTTCTCCTCCAACCTATGCCATTTTGTTATTATTCAATGAACTCTCCTATATCTCTCAACATTTCCTTGTATGGGAGATGCTTCAGGCCCCTATGCTGGACTCTCTCTAGAAGTTCCCTGCCTTACTTTAACTCTGGGGAGCCCAGAGATGGACACAGGATTCCAGATGTGCTCTCACCAAGGCAGAGTAGATGGGGAGGATCAACTGCTGACCAAGCTCTCTTTAGTGTTCACCAAGAATACCATCAGCCTTCTTGGCAAGGCACGCTGGGGCACACTGCTGGCTCATGGCTAATCTGCTGTCCATCAGGTCACCCAGGTCCTTCTCTGTAGAGATCCTCTCTAGCAGGTCAGCCCTTAACCTCTACTGATGCATACTGTTATTCTTCCCCAGGTCCTAGACTATACTTATTCTTTTTGAACCTCATCAGATTCCTCTCTGTCCAACTCCTCAGGCTGTCTAAGACTTGTTGAACAGCAGCACAGCCTTCTGGTGTGTCAGCCACTTTTCCCAGCTTTGAATCACCAGTAAACTTGCTGAGAGTGCAGTCTATTCCTTTATCCAAGACTGGGACCTTTGTCCTTCCCTGGGGAACTCCGATAGTAACAGGCCTTCAACTAGACTCTGTGCCAGTCAGCCAGTTGTTTGGCCTCCTCACAATACATCCACTCATGTAACACATACTTCCTAATCTTACCTTCAAGGACGCTGTAGGAGACTGTATCATATGCCTTGCTGAAGTCACAGTACAGAACACCCATTGCTCTTGTCTCACCTACCAGGCAGCTATGACATCATAGAAGTCTACCAGATTGGTCAAGCATGATTTCCCTTCCCCAGGATGACTACTCCTGATTACCTTCTTTTCTTCCACTATCCTGGAAATTAAATCCAGAATAAATTGTTCTATGACCTACTCAAGAACAAGAGGTGAGTCTGAGTGGCCTGTAGTTTCCTGAGTCCTTCTTTCCCTTGTTGAAGAAGGTGCAGATAAGAGAAGTAGGAACCTATCAAGTCCTGTAAGTCCTGTTCACTCTTGTCTCTTCTCAGTCTCCTTTTATTGATTCAGATCTGGATTATTATTATTATATTTTTTTCATTAAGGGTCATTTGGAAGTAAAAAGATGACATCCTTTCTTTTTATTTCAAAGATCAAAGAAGTCTTCATAATTCTTCCACTGCTTATTTAAGGTGAAGGATACCATGTAGTTATGGCAACATTGTTTTCCGTCCTTTTTTTTTTTTTTTTTTTTTTTTTTTCAGAAGAAGAATAGAAAAATTTATCCAAATTATTTATTGGTGCCATATCAAATGTGTGATTACTTTCAAATAAGGATTTACATAGATGATCAGTTTGCAAATTCCACTAAGGCTTCTTCTGATTACAGTATATTTACCATATCTTTTGGTTAATAGAATATATCAAATAATATATAGATATGTTGTACATCTATAGTAGATTTAATTACATTATCACAAAGAACTGGCTTGAGAGTCCATGGACATTAGTGAACCATCAACCCAAAGTGATTTTAGATAAATTTCGGAGGCTTTTTTGATAAATAACCTATTTCCATTTTTTTTTGGCATCTAGTAGCTTACCAATCTTTATGAATGGGCATGAAAAATACTTATCTTCGTAATGACAGTTAAATAAAAAAATATGTATACATAATACTTAAATTCCACTTTCATTCTGGTTAAACAGACAAACAGGTTCATTTAGTAATAATAATTATAAAAAAATCCATCTCACAAAGTATTTAAGGTGAACCAATGACCAGAGAAGAAAGAGCAAGAAACAAATGGAGAAGGAAAGCAAACAAACAAGCAAGAAAACAAGTAAAAAAATGAGTTTGGTTTTTTTTTTTTTTTTTTTTTTTTTTTTTTTTGATGCTTGACAATTATGCTATATGTACAAATCCAGGTTAGCTGTCTTGTATTAATTAAACCTCAAAGTCATGTAAGCAAAAAGGAAATATATTAGTTCAAATGTTTTCAGGAATATGGCATATGAAATATATCAACTATTTCTGCCATATCTAAATTATATGTTGTATAACTGCCTCTAGCCCAGTTCAGTAAAGCAATAAAAGATATGCTTAATCCTACAGAAGTAAACTCACATGCATAAGGTTCATAATTCACACACAAAGCACAAAAAGATTTTGTTTTTCTCCAACTTGAATAAAGAAATGTTTTGTTATTATGGGAAAGTAACTTGTACCATCTCTTGATAACAGATTTCAAAACAGCCTTTTAAGGTAAAGCTGGCTTTAACGTAAATCCTAAAAAGACTAAATCTTGGAATTTGGGAGTGATTTTATTTTATATGACTTATTTAGAGTTACAGATTCTTTTTTTGATTTCTTAAAACAATGTAACCAGTGAATTGTGAATATCAATGAATATTTCCATTAGATCTTTCCATATCTGATAAACCAAAATTAGTCAGGATCTGATCTATACTGCAGGTAAATAGAAACTTTTTAGAAAAACACTAGGGAACCAGATTCATAAGTGGATTTGTAGTGGAAACACTTCTTTTTGTCAGTACTGGTGAAATTGCAGAGCACACTGTTAAAAAGAAATGTGTTGTTGAATAGACTTTAATCTTTTCTCATGAGATATGTATAACTGAGATCTTGATCACTGTTGGTCATTATATGTTCCATAGGTGTGCCATGGAAGAGGTCATGTCCCAATCGCATTTCATTTTCTCCACTTAATTTCTGAACTTTCTGAACTTCATATTGATAGAACAGCCTTTCTTCTTCTTGGTCCATCAGCAGGTTTTCTGGGTGTTGTTTGAAGAACTGCTCTGTGGAAAGATTTCATAGAATCACAGAGCTGTAGAGTATGGAAGGGACCTACGCAGATCTTTTAGGCCAGCTCTCTGCTAAAGAAAATTCCCTACAGTAGGTTGCATTGAATAGTATCCTGGTGGGTCTTAAATACCTCAGGGAAGGAGATTCCACAACCTCTCTGGGCATCCTCTTCCAGTGCTCTGTCACCCTCAAAATAAAGAAGTTCTTCCTCATGTTCAGATGGAACTTTCTCTATTCCAGTTTCTGCCCACTGCCCCCTATTTTATTGCTGCTCAACAATGAGAAGAATCCACACCCATTGATTTGAGCGCCATACTTACGAACAGTTATGAGATCCCCTTTCAGCCTTCTATTCTCCAGATTGAAAAGTCCCAGTTCTCAGTCCTTCTTCATAGAAGATACGCTCCAGGCCCTTAACCATCTTCATGGCCCTCCAGTAGACTCTTGCTTGAAGATTACTCTTTCTTTGAGCAGACAAGTTCAGAACTGGACATTGTGTTTCAGATGTGGCCTCACCAGAGCAGAGTAGAGGGATGCGATCTTCTGGCCATGCTCCTTTTAATGCACCCCAGGATACCATTGGACTTCTTGGACACAAGGGCAGACTGCTGGCACATGGCCAACCTGCTGTCCATCAAGACACCCAGGTCCTTCTCTGCAGAGCTCTCCTCAAGCAGGTCAGCCATTAGCTTCTACTGATACACGTGGCTATTTCTCCCCAGATGTAGGACTCTACACTTGCCCTTTTTGAACCTTATCAGCTTCCTCTCTGTCCAACTCTTCAGGCTGTCCAAGTCTTGTTGAATGGCTCCACAGCCTTCTGGTGTGTCAACCACTCTTCTCAGAATTGTACCATCAGCAAACCTTCTGAGAGTGTATTCTATCCCTTCATCTAGGTCACTGATGAAGACTGTGCTCAACAAAGTCTTGTTGAACTTAATTCTTTAATAAGTGCTGGGTCTTGCTCTTTCGCCATAACGACCCCAGGCAACGCTTGGGGAACAGTGGCAGGAAGATGGTTTGGAAGAAATAGATCTGGGGTGTTGGTCAAAGCTCAGCTAAACACAAGCCAGCAGTATGCCCAGGTAGCCAAGAAGGCCAAAGGCATCCTGGCTTTTACCAGAAATAGTGTTGCCAGCAGGAGTAGGGAAGTGATCAATCCTCTATACTCAGCACTGGTGGGCTACACTTTGAGTATTGTGTTCAGTTTTGGTCCTTTCACTAAAGGAAGACGTCCAGGCCCTGGAGTGGGTCCAGGGAATGTCAACAAAGCTGGTGAGAAGTCTGGAGCACAAAACTTAGGGGGAGCAGCTGAGGAAATTGAGACTGTTTAGTCTTGTCATGGTTTTATGTTTTTTGGTTTTCAGTATTCTGCATCATAACATCATGTAGTGCACTGGGAGTTAAAGTGTTAATTCTCCAATTCCAGGTACCTATCCCTATATATTATGGAAGTCATGGGATCTGGCCCTTCCAGGTGGGGCGGTCTCTTACTGCCTGGCAGTGGGTGCTGGAAGGTGCTTTCCTAGCTGTTCCAAGCTTTTCAGGTTTGACTCAGTCTCAGGAACTCTCTCTCTCCTATCTTATTTGATTTATTAGTCTCAATTTCAATTAGATTGTATCATATTGTGTTATCTTGCATTCTGAAATCATAGTTAATAAAATAAGTTTTCCTCCATAGATTCTTGCCACTGTTTGTTTTTTTCCTCCCTTTCTTCCCATTTTGTAGGGCCGGGGGGGAGCAGGGGCTACTTCTTCCCTGTCTCGGGCATAGATTGATCTAGTTAACTCCATGACAAGTCTGGAGAGGAGGAAGCTCAGGCGAGACCTTATTGCTCTCTACAACCATCTGCAAGGACATTGTGGAGAGGTGGAGGGTCAACCTCTTCTCTCACATAACTAGCTATAGGACTAGAGGGAATGGCCTCAAGTTGCCCCAGGGGGGATTCAAGTTGTATGTTAGGAAACATTTATTCTCCTAAAGAGTTGTCATGCGCTGGAACAGAATCCCCAAGGAGATGGTTGAGTCACTGTCCCTGGTAAGAAACATTTAGATGCTGGGATAAAGGACATGGTTTAGTGGGAAATATTGGCAGCAGGTGAATGATTGGATTGGATGATCTTGGATCTTTCCAACCTTGGGGATTATATGATCCTATGTTCATCAATACTAGACTCAGTACTGATGCCTGGGAAACACCGCTAGCTACAGGCCTCCAACTTGAATCTGTGCCATTCTTCACAACCCTTTGAGTTCTCAGTCCACCTCAGTGGTCACTCGTCTACCCCATACATTCTAAGCTTCATTACAAAGATATTGTGCATCAAATGCATTGCTTCAAGGTACACAACACCTACTGCTCTTGTCTTATTTACCCAGATGGTCATGACATCATAGAAGGCTACCAAACTGTTGAAGCATGGTTCTCCCTCGTTTAATCCCTGTTGACTTCTCCCAGTAACCTTCTTTTCATCCTCTTTCCTGGAGATGACATCCAGAATAAATTGTTCCATCCCCTTCTTAGGAGTGGCAGAGAGGCTGACTGGCCTGTAATTTCCTGGATCCTCCTTCTTCCCCCATTCCCATTCTCCAAGTCCTTTCAGAGATGATAGAAAGTGGTTTGGTAATCACTTCTGCCAATTCCGTCAGCAGTTGTAGGTGCATTCTGTCCAGGGCCTGTGGATTTGTGTTCATTGGTTTTGCAAAGAAAATGTCTGACCAGATCCTGCTCAATCAAAGACTCTCACCTCCTGGGCCAAGGATTTCCAAGAGACAGTATTTGCAGTAGGCACTGAAGCAAAGAATACATTCAGTAACTGTCTTCTCAGTGTCCCCTGTTACCAGGGCACCCATTTCACTCAGTGGCTGGCCTACATTTTCTCTAGTCTTCCTTTTGATATTGGCACACTTAAAAAAAAAGCCTTTCTGTTTTCCTTTATCTCCTTCACTGGATTTAATTTCAAGTTAGCCTTAGCCTCTCATGTTGCATCCCTGCAGGCCCTGACAGTATTCCCTCCAAAGTGACAAGAGACTTTTCTACATTCCACAGACTTTCTTCTTCCCTTTGAATTTTTCCATGATTTCTTTACTCATCCATATATCTCCTGCCACTTTTGTCTGATTTCCTACTCTTAGAGATGCAACAGTCTTGAACTTCAATATGTGAATGTGCCAAGCTCCCAAGGATGCCTGGAAGGTCCACATAATACACCTGGCTTGCAGCTGACAGGACACAGCCTTCTTTTGGTAAAGACCAGGAAGCTGGGAGCAATAGAAATCGACCCCAGGTCAAAGCACTGGGCATTTTAATAAGCACTGAACTCAAAAATAATCAGGAAAGATGTCACAGTTTTATGTATTAAAATATTTTTCCTCCTCAATGTACATTGCAGTATGTTCTCACTTGAAATAGAGGTGTGTAGATTCTTACTCTACAACCATAAGTTATGCTTTGTCCCACTAATATTTCAACAGCACTTCTTGTGAATTTATCTAGATGGCATTTATTTCAGCCATTCATACATGTTGCAATAGAAGATGCATTTTTCCTTTCTGAAAATAACATATATGTATCAACTAATTTTGCTATTTTCATATTGATTTATTTTAAAAAAATACATTTTTTGCCATTTCAGGAAAAATCAGTGGATTATGTTTTTAAATTTTAAAATGTATATTTCCTTGTGATTTGTACAATAGTTTCATTTAGCAACAACCTCCCAAACTTGCTTTTTAAAAAATTTTGCACTAAACTTTTTTTTAAAAAAAAAAAAACAAATTCTGAGTGATACATCTTATTCTGTTGTTTTATAGTGATGTAGTGATACAGACAGAGGCAGTAAGACTTTGCAGAGCCTCAAAAAAAAAAAAAAACAATTTAATTCATCTATATATAACAATAATTTGTATAACAACAGATTACTACAGGAAATAAAGTGGAGACTTTCAGGCATGAAAACAGCTCTTAGTTCCAAGTTTAGCAGTGATAATGCGTTTCATTTAGAGTTCCAGTTTTTGTTTTCTCAGACACAGAATATCAGGCCATGAACTTTAGTTTCAACAGATACTTGATTAGTCTCAAGGGATGTTTCTTTTCACTTATTGTTTTTTTTTTTAATAAAGTAAATCTCTAAATATTTCATTCTTTCCACTTGGAGAGACAGTCTTGCTAGCTATTGAAAATATACACAACTCACTATGAATTTAACTCTGCTCTAAAAATGACATATTATATTTGTCAAACACAATAAAAGTATCTTGATAACAATATAAAGTAAAAGAGACCATCGATGTAATATGTGTCTGTCTCAGGAATGTACATAATGAAGATGTCAGAGCCAAAAATAAGCCAAAAGTAACTTCACACATCTGGCCTCTTACGCATTCCAAACAAACATCCCACTCTAAATCTCAAATCTTCATTTATTCTGCAGTTGCTTCTTGTATACGTACTGCAAAAGCTATACTAATTTTATTTTGAATAAAACTAACATTTTAGTTTACAAATTTTACACAAATAATCTTTACACAAAATTCTGTCTATACTTTGAGGAAGTTTTGCTAAGTGATTATCTTATTCTGCATGAAATTTTTGTTTGCCTTAAATTCTCATCACAAAAAACATTTTTAAGTCTGTAATTGAAGCTTTGACCTTAATTTCTCAACCATTATCTGGATTGTAATCCAGTTTGAATTGTTTTCTTTTTCACGTGAATGTGAGAGGGTTTTAATTTACAGCTCATTTATAAGCTAGTGAACTTTCTGGTAGATAATAGAAATTTATCTGCATGTGTTACATGAATAGTTTTTAAAAATAAATAAAAATATTTTTATTAATCTCAATATTTGTAACAGCATTATAGGATGTGATTCATCATTTCTTATTTGAACAAAAGTCTGCTGCACTGAGTAGCACATAAAGTCTGTAGAACTGAGCTGAACAGATGCAGGCTTCATTCCTCACTTATACATTGCTTACTTCTGTTTCTAGAAAGTCTACAACTAATCCTTCTGAAACTGAATTCTAATTCATAGTTCTTTCAATTTTTTTTCTCCATCCAGGATGTGGTAGAAATATTACCATCAGTCTTTGGGATATATACAGCTTTATGTCTTCTGCCATGAATTATGCTTTCAGTTTTAACTCATTCCTCCTGACATAAAGTTCTTTTAAAAACCATATCTTTCAGTTCTACAGAACCACCTACACTCTGATCAAAGTTTCACTACACCATACCTTCTGTGCTTTTCTCAGTATGCTATTTTTGACTATATTTTAGCTTTTCACAGAGATGTAAAGCTCAAAACACACAGGACAATCATCACTCTTGCAAACTTTCTAATTTATAGTTTTTACTAGAAGAAAAGTGAATGAAAATTCAATAGACATAGAGGCAACGAAGGTGATGAAGAGTCTAGAGCACAAGTCTTACAGGGGGGAGCAGCTGAAGGATCTGGGATGTTTTAGTTTGGAGAAGAGGCGGCTTATGAGAGACTTATCACTCTCTGCAATGACCTGAAAGGAGGTTTTGGAGGGGTGGGGGGTCAGCCTCTACTCTCAAGCAGTGATACAGTAAGAAGTGTTGGCCTTAAGTTACACCAGAGTAGGTTCAGGCTTAGGTACAGGAGGTTCAGGGCTTGCACAAGTTCAGATTGATTATATCAGTTGTTCTTCCTTTGTCCATTGATGCTGTTACTCCATCAGATTAGGCAGGCATGATCTAACTTTGGTGAAGCCATGCTAGCTGTCTGAGATCACCTTCTCACCTTGCATGTGCTTTAACATATCTTCCAGGAAGATCTGATCCATGTTCTTCCCAAACAAAAAGATGCAAAATACATAATTTCATTAGAAGAAGTTTTATCCAATCAACGTGGGAACAATGAAGCAGTGATTTCCGTGCCATTGGTCCTTTTATTGAGAAACCTTTTTTCAAAAAGGCTTTTGAAAATCCAGGTGGGCTTTGTTGTCAGATGTTTGCTGAGAGCATGCTTAGAGCTCTCCCATACTTCCAGTTTTTTCATAGAGGCTTTTCTCCACTTATTTGTACTGTTCACTTTTCATTACAAAGCAGGAACAGCAAATGGTTTTGAATATCTTTGATAATCATTTTCATAAAGTAATTACAAACTTTCTTGTTTCTGGTGATTTTCATATTTTCAGTCTGGTCTCCACAGGAACTCCTTCCAGTGTTCCCAGCAAAATTCGAGTTTGCTAGGGGATATGACTTTGGTGTGCAAAGATAGCCTTCATAGCCAAATGTGCAGAGAGTGCCTCTTCACAGGTTTTCACTTTCATTTCTCATTTTCATTACTCCTTTAAAGATTAAATAAGCAAAACATATTTTATAGAAGGACTGTACAAATTTATCTCCGATAAAGCACATATTGAGATGCAGATCATTTTTACTGCTCTGTATCTGAAATTGAGCTGGATTAATTTTGCAATAAAAGCAGGAGAAAGAGAACTTGGAACCATAAAATTGGTTTTCCAAGATTTGCCCATACCAAGTTGTATGCATACTGCATTACTGATTTTCTATTTTTACTTATGAATTTCTAATTCTCTCCTTTGTATCTGTAGACACAATTTAAAAGAAAAGTTTCTTATATGTCATATTAAACCCCCAGCTATTAGGATAGGGTTCTTCTTTGTGACTTAGAGACAGAGAACAGGAGCAGGTGCAGGTTCATGTTCTGCTACTTAACTGTAAAGGGTCTGTGCAGTCTTCTTTATCACTAGAATATATTGCAAAGCATGCTTTAACTGGATTCAAGATCTTGTCATTTTGTTTCCAATGAGTTCCTATTCTTTAGCTTGGTTTAATTATACAAACATCATCTGACACAAAGCTGATAAATTTACAATTATTTATACACAATTCCTACAATAAAATAATTAAAATACTTAGATTTCATGATTTATTTCACATATACATAATCTGATGTGTATATCCTACATTTCAAACACTCTTATTTAAAAAGTACAAATTATACTGCAGAATCATTGGAAATAAAGATCGCAGTTTAAGAGATATAAAGCAAAGAAAGAAGTATAAATGTTTGCTTAAAAAAAAAAAAAGAAAGAAAAAAAAAGAGAGAGAGAGAAGTACAACTTTTCATATGCAAAACATAGATTTTTTAATTCTTCTTTTCTTTGTTTTATATGGCACATTTTAGTCCTCTAGTTTACAGAAGCATGAATGGTAAGAAGATTCTGTTAAGTACTAGATAAGAACTTCAGATAAACTTTACTATGATGAATCAAGAGATATGTTGTCTGCTTATAAACAGTCACATGAAGTCAAGCTAAAAGAATTAGATGCAGAAAAGAAGACTTGGAGCATCATTTCTTTTATTCCTCCCCGCCTCAGTAACAACAACGAAAACAGCATCCAGAACAATTTGACTTATTAGTTATGATAATATGTAATACATATATATAAAGAAATATCAAGTGTCACTGACAGCACTTTTATTTCTACTCCATCTACATTATTAAAAGTGCATTTTCTAAAGATATTGCAGAATTTTCGGTTACACTGATTTCTGGGTGATGGAAAAATAAAAAAAAAAAAATCAGTGAGACTTGCTGAGATTGATTCTAGGATAAGCTTTAAAGGCAGATGCGCAAACTTTTATGAAACACTGATCTGAGGCAGATCACTAAATATTAAAATAATTTCAATGCAGTATTCTATTAGGATTGTGGTAGAACTATCAGATTTATTTGAATTAAAAGGCAAAATAAGTAAAAACTCATTAAAAAAATCCATACCTTTTACTTGAATGATACCAGAGGATAATGAAGTAAAATGTACTGCTTTATTGTCATTAGCAAGTTTTCAAGTTTCCTACAGACTCCATGCCTGTGAAAAGTTTTACAGCAACAACATATTGGGAAAATTACTTCCTCAAAATTCAAGGGCAAAATCAAAACCATATTTTCTTTCAAAGCCGACAAAGATCAGTAGAAGGTGTTCTTATACATAAATCAAAAAAATTGAAGCATTCAGTACTTACCACTGGCCTTCTCCACTGCTTCCTCTTATCCTCTCTCACTTCCCTGGGTAGACCATTTGCAGCTGATAAACATTTTATGTAGAAACAACATAGCAAGAGAAAAACAAAATAACAACTGCCACAGGGACACTATCTAGAATAAGATATGCAGTCTACCTGTATACTTTTTTTATATATACTGTATGTATTTTCTTATGCACATCATTTTAAGAAAAGCTGTGGAACAAGTGTACATATTCAGTATATAAGATTGTCCATGACTGTACATTTCTAAATCTCATGTAATTTATCAGTTAAATTTTATTTGTTATACTCAGTTCTAGACTTATTTAGCAAGCAGGAACATTTCCATAACATCAAAGGCAACAGAGACAAAAATTGAGAGCAAGATCCTGTCATTTCTTAACTCAGTGGGAACTTCACTGCTGTGTTAGACAGGTTTTCGCTCCTATTGTTTAACACTCTTTAACAGGAAATATACAGATGGCCACCATAAACAATACTACCCTGAAATTGTAATACATTATATAGTTTCTTGGCCATAACTTTATAATCTATACAGGCTTTAAAATCTACCACGATACCAAAAATTATCCAGGAGATACCTGTTTTCAATAAGGATAGTCTCCTATGAGCAATGATAAAATGGATTCATATTGAGGCATTTGATTAAAGAGCTTTGAAAAACAGTTTGTTAGAAGCAGAAATCTGATGCTGATCGGGTTCACAGTGAGAAGCATATGCATTAGCAAACAACACCAATAGAGAAATAAATTTTTAGTTACAATCATTTTTTGGAAGAAAAGCAAAACAAAAGCGGAGCCATATGGACTTGCTTAATGAGAATTTTTGGTGTATAATATGCTTCTCTGATTATCTGTAGCTTATGTGACCTTTTTTTTTAAAAAAAATAATAATAATAATAATAATCTAATGAATAATATATATATATCACTCTCACCATCTGCATTAAGGACCACACCAGCAGAAGTGCTTCAAAGCTTCATTCTGGTTGAACTTCTTATAAAATAGGGTTCTAGTGATTGTCTGTTATTTCAACAAATATAAAGAATTGAAAGGTACATGAGGAATTTTTGCTTCATGCAGGTGAAATACTGCTAAGCAGTATGTACTTCTCACAGTTGTTTGAAAGAAAGGTATTTCAAATATGACTAGGAATGTTTATATTAGCGAACAATAATGGGGTACCCATGCACAGTAGTCATGATTGCAACAAAGAAATATCTTCAGCAGTTGCCTTCTCACTGACTTTAACCTACCTTGCCCATAAAATCTCTGGAAGCAGTGACAGATTTTAAGAACAAAGAACAATGCATTCATATGTCGTTTACAACTGAACAGTTGTTCAGCAAGGTGTCCATGAATATTTGTTCAATTTAGCAGACAAAATTGCATGCATCAGTATTAATGACCCTTTTCAATTACTTTATCTAGGCAGTTGAATTCTGTTAACATAGCTCTGAATGATAAGCAAATGTTTTAATGCTTTGACCTCAGCCTCAAATGATACAACTGGAGGTTACAGATCATGGGAAAAAGGAAGTCTGTTAAGAGCTTGTGGAGCTAACAAGGTGAATATAAAATCACTTGCTTGCTCTGATTCCCTTCATGACTTTAGGCAAATCTTTCAGGTGAAGAAGCACAAAAAAGAATTTAAGTACATATAAAGGCTTTGGTCACTAATCTCTTTGTCACTTTGGACAATTCTGTAAACTGGCAATGTTCTATGCCTTTGCCTCTCAGGAATTGTTGTGTAAGATTAAATAGACTATAAAAGAAAAACAGGTTTACATACACCAATGAGAAACATGAAAACATGCAATAAATATGGAGAGATTGTGTTGGTTACTCCTTTCTCTAACTTTGCTTAGTCTGTTTACTTTGTAAAGCACCTGCATACATTTCACTCACACAGCAACTTGTTAGAAATTCTGAGCCCAGTGCACTAGCTAGTATAGCAAAATGACCATTTCAACCAATTTCTCTAATGACAAAATATATCTTTGAAAGCTTACTGGCAATCTCATTTATTTTAAAGCTTTTCAGTGCTTACAAGGTTTTTAGTCAGCTCTCAACTACCAGAATTAGGACAGAGATGAGTGTTTAAAAAGGGCTATGCAGGAAGAAGTGTGCCTCAGTCTCCTCAGATCTGTCAAAATTACTGCATACAGTTTTATTTTGAAAACTGACTAGATGTTTCCAAAAAGACAACAAAGTTTTACTAAATACGTGATGAAAAGTGGAAAAATGTACTTATTAGTTATAATCATATATTCAGTGGGAAAAAAATTGGAAGCATAATAGTGTTCTAAAATGCACCAGCAAGCAATTAATATAAAGACCTATACAAAGCTAAGTGATATAGATGTATACAGTTCAATCATTCAACAAAATATCTAATTTCCTAACAAAACAACATATCTGTAAATTCATATCACACTGTCTTCTTTCTACTGTTTATGCTCTTGAAGTGAAAAATAACTAGTGAGTTTCCTTCATATTCATAGAGAAAACAAATCACCACTGTTCAGTTGCTTTCATTTTTATTGATTTCTTCTCAATATTTTTTATGCAAGCAACTGTTTACATACTATTACAACAGAATAATGCAACCTTACATAGCACCTTTTTTATTACTACTTTTTTTAAAAAAATATATCTATCATATAAGCTACCAAAAAAGAGACATGAATCAAAATCACATTAAAATGTACTGCTTTGTAGATATTGAACAGTCAACAGCAATTTCTAATTTTCAGTTTAATTTTATTTGCAAAACACTAAAATCAAATTAATCCTGAGTACAAACACTTTGGATGGAAAAATGAACTTGCCCTACTGATTGGAACAAAAGAATTTAGTCTTTCGTAGAAATGCAAGACATATCTCTCATTGCCCATTTCAGAGATTCATTCTCACATACAAGCACAAAGTGAAACATATGCAGAATAAAATTCTGACCCTCTTAATCTGGACTTTTAAAAAATGTGTTTAAAATGAGTCATTATGAAGGACTGCAAAGAGTTTAGGGGAGCCTATGACATTAAGAAAATATACTAAACAAAGACCAGTGACACATTTTGTAAACAGATACAATGTATTGCAAAAAACAGAAACATTACTGCCTGGTGAGTTCAAATTTGTGAAAGAAATTCTGCTACTGGTTTTGCCGAGGTGTCATTTCCATTCAATTTAAAGAATTACAAGTTTACTTTTTCCAGCTCTAAGCTGCTGTACATGTGCTATGATGTTTTTTCTGTCTAACTCTACTATTGGTCTCAGTCACCACAGGATAAGATGGGAGGGAAAAACCTATTGCTGACAGAGAGAAAATAGCATTTTGTATGGATAGCAAAACTGTATTTAATGGAAGAGTCACATAAGCCTTTAAATTTCTTTATTTTATTCTGGTTTATTTTATTTTTTCATTTTTATTTTTTCTCTTCTGATCAGCCTGTATAGAAGTACAATAAGAACTGTTATTAAAACTATAAGCAAAGTCATCAAGATTTAACATTTTTTTGTTGAATAACCTGTGTAATGAAGCACTGAATTGTAACATAAGTTTAGGATGTTCATACCTGAAGATAATTAAATTACCAAAGAAGGGATGTAAATCTCTATTCAATTTTAATGGACTTTAGAGACTAGCTTACAGAGATTAAATCTAGTTACATAACTTCACCAAAAGGTTCCCACTAGGGAAAAAGGCATTAGATTTCACAAACTAACTGTATATAGCTGACATCTATATATGCAGCTCTTTAGATTAAGAAAGTCATTCTAGTTTGAATACATAAGCTTAAGAAATAATTGCAGGGAACAGAAGCAATTTCTGGAGCTTTATTAATATCAGATTAAACGTGTTGAAAATGAAAAACCAACACACACAAGGTACTCCCCTCATTTCTTTTCTCATTAGATCATTTCAGTCTTTACTGTAGATTATTGTAGATATCCAGGATGATCCCTGCAATCAAGAAAATTCTAAAAAGTTGGGGAATGCAGGTGGAGTCACCTATGATTTTTAGATCATTAAGATTTTGGAATATTGATATATATAAAGAAATGGATGGTGATTATCTACTGAACAACATTAGTTAATGGTTCAGCATGCAGAGTAAAATGAAATTCAACATATAATATTAGTATATGCAAGATTTATGGTAGTAAACATTATCCAGTAGAATACAATTATGACTCCTTACTGGAGATTTATGATAGAGTCATAGAATCATATAATATTTTGGGTCAGAGGGGCCATTAAGATCACCTAGTTCTGATCCCCCTGCTGTAGGCAGGGACACCTCCCTCTAGATCAGGTTGCTCAAAGCCCCATCCAGCCTGGCCTTGAATGCTTTCAGGGAAGGGGCATTCACAATATCACTGGGCAACCTGTTCCAATGTCTCACCACCCTCACAGTAAAGAATTTCTTCCTAATATCTAGTTAAATCTACCCTCTTCCATTTAAAGCCATTTTCCCTCATTCTACCACTACATGCCCTTATAAAATGTTCCTCCCCAGCTTTTCAGTAGGAAAAAGTATGCAATACCCTTCAGCTACTAGAAGGCCACTGTAAGGTCCCCTCAGATGCTTCTCATCTCCAGGCTGAAAAGCCTCAACTTTCTCAGCCTGTCCTCACAGGGGAGGTGTTCCAGCCCTCTGATTATCAACTGATTATCTCAAAGTGAAATCAGCTAGAAGGACATTTTTGGTTTCATTGGATTTTGGATTTGCAATTTTGTTCTAGTCATCTGAGAATAATTTATTTAAAAATTTGTCTATTCCACTAGGTGAAGTTCACAAATTCATCCATTAAGTTCATTAATTTAATACAAAATAGTCACCTTCAATGCTTTAAAATAATGTCACTAGCATTAACTTTGTTGCATGTTTACAAAGTTCAACAAAATGACTATAGTTTCCTTATCCAAATACACATTTTTAGGGTAATAATGTGTGAGTATATTCCTTTCAAATTCTTTTGGCATTTTTCAGAAAAAAATCAGTGTTAGAATTAAAGAATTTGTGATTTCTAAATCTAGCCTATAACACATTGTAATCTACTAGATTGTATGTATGTATGACCAGCAACAAAGACTATCATCAAAAATCTTGCATAGTACCTGGTTCTTAACATTGCCATATAGTCTTTTAAGCTTTTAAAATAACCTTAAACATGGTGTATCCACTGAGTTTCTCAGTGGCACTAATTTGTGTCTAAGCCATTAGGTATGAAGTATCTGATACATCTAGTTTTCATAAAATTGTCTTATATTTTTTGAACTGTTAATAATTTCAGCCCTTATATCACTTTTTGGCAGAGTTCCAAGATTCAATATTCGGATGTATGAAAATCTTTCTTCTGTTGTTTTTCAGCCTGACATCCAGTAATTTCAAATATTGTCCAGAAACTTTTTCAATATGAGAGAAAAATTTTAAGGGTAGTCTCTTCTCTCACTTCCTCTCATCCTCTCTCTTCCCCTCATTTTCTTATAGAGTAAATAAAATCTATTGCATTGGTATGCAAAGACTGCAACTAATAATTATCAGTACAACAAAAAATGCTATGGAATGCTGGGTTGAGATTGTATTAGATCTAGCTGGGATATAGCTATCTTACTTCACAGTAGCCTGTATGGTGTTGTGATTTACATTTTGGAAAAAAGCAGAGTTGAAAGCACACCAGTATTTTTTGCTGTTTTTTAACAGTATTTACAGTGTTGAGGTTTTTTCCCTTCCTTCTACATTACCATTGTCCTGAGCCACTGGACTGGAAGTGGACTGAAAAATGAGAGGAGACAAAGTCAGGAGAGGTAATTCAAAATGAATAAAAAGATATTCTATAACATACAATTGCATGGTCTGCAATGAAATCCCAGGGAAAGATAGAAATGATTAACATAGATATGAAACTTATGGAGCTCTTAACGCTTGCTGAAGTCCTGTTCCCCAGTGAGGAGTTGCACATTTTCCTGCCTGTAGGAAGTAGTAAATGAAATTCTTTGTGCCTTCTTTTTGGTTTCCCTATTGACCTGCCATTTTACTCAATGCACCAATCTTCTCACCTTTCTATTTTTAACTGGCCCTACATCAGATAGGAGGGAATGAGAGTTGTCAGGGTGAGTGCCTGTCTGTCTGTTGGCCAGGGCCTACCCACCAACATCTTTCAAAGAAGTATTTCAAAGGGTGTTTCACAGCCTCTGAATGATCATATCATAGAAGAATAGGAAAATCCTGTAATAATAATCTCATAACCCTTGAAAAAAAAAAAAAAAAAATCGAATTTCCTGAAGCAGTTGCATGAGGGCAGCAGCTTAGTGAGACAAAGGACTTAAAGATCCTTTCTTCCAATCTTATATAAATATATTCTGTATTTTAACCCTAATGATTTCCTACCAAGGAAGAGTTAAGTGTTTTATGGTTTAATTTAATTGCTAAAGTCTTAAACTTTCTATGATACTTTCTAAAGGACAAAAAGCAAATTCCACACTTCTGGAAATTCTTAATTGACCCGTCCAGTATTGTGGCTTTTAGAGGGCAAGTCTAACTGGAAGATTTCCTTAATTAAGATCACTAAATTTTAGGTCAGCTGTGACAGTCTCTCTTTTTGGAGTTATCATCCCTCAAAAAGACCTTGAAAATATCTTTTGAAAGTATCCACTTTATTCTCAGCCCTACTACAGTGTTAATATTAGATATATATTGGAGTATGTATTCCACAGTTAAATATTCTGCCAAGATCTTAAATAATACATTTTGATACAAAGGATATGCTGGCCCATTCCAGAAGTTTCTGTCATCAGACCTTTTTTTATCCAACCTGAAATCTTTTTTAGACAGTTTTCCTATATTCTGGCTTGTTAATATTTTCCTATCTGATGTTCTGCCATTCTTCTGTTTCTGCCAAGCAAATTGTTACTGATACAATTTCTCTGAAACACCGTGAAGATGTGACAGAAAAAAAAATATATATATATATGAAGAAGTCGTGCAAAATTGTCATAAACATTTACTAGCACAGGCAAAAAAATGACATGCTTGCCATCAGTAAAATGATTGGCAATAATTAAAAAGGCAATATTATTTTGCCCAGAAACATGCTTCTGTGAGGAAAAGTTGGTATAAATATTTAGTCTCTCAAAAAGTGAATGAACAGAAGAGATGTATGTGAAAAAAAAGAAACCTAACAAGACATTTTGCTTTTCAAATTTCTTTATGAGCAATCGTTTCTGCAGAGACAATTATTGAGCCTCCTTACACATAATAAACAAGTATTCTGTATTCAATTTTAGAAAAGGAATAAAGGACTTGTTCAAGTCACAGTACATGTCTATCTCCTTCTAAGCAGTAAATTGTCTATAATATTCATGGCAGGCTTGGTCTTTCATTTTTCCATGCATGAGAAAGAAAACGTAGCAGGGGATGGAGTGTGTTCAGATTCCATCCCAAAATAATGTTGACTAATCAAAACGAGCAAACTAGAAGAAATCTAAGAGAGAGAGTTTTGTTTTCCTTTTCTATCTACTGGACAAAAGTACTTCTTTAAAATGTGCAATAATTCATTATTCATTTTAAATAATTACATCTGATAGTTTATTGTCTTCAGTTTTATTGCAAATATTAACATGAAGTAGACTGAAACACAACAAAATTTTTGGAAATGTATTCTAAACATTAAGTTCCATATCACCTGTTGCTGTCATACCTAAGAGCTATCTAATGTCAATGCTTTTTCATGGATTTACTGCTAGAATTTTCAAGGTATCTTTCTGAGTTAAAATAATCAATCTATATAAAAATTATATTTTTATATATATATATATATATAATTAAATATAATTAAATATAATTTTATATATATATATATATATATATATATATTGAATTTTCATAGTATCATTTGAGCTGAAGACTTCAATCATACAATTATAAATCATAGCATGGCTTGGGTTGGAAGGGGTCATAAAGATCTTGCAGTTCCAATCCCTGCCACAGGCAGGGTTGCCAACCACTAAATCAGGCACCAGATCAGGCTGCCCAGGATTCCATCAATCGGTTTTGAACATCTCCAAGACGGGGCATCTACAACTTCTCTGGGCAGCCTGTTTTAATGCTTCACCACCCTCCGAGTGAAAAATTTCCCTCTAACAACTAACCTAATGCTGAAAGATATCACTGAGATAATATAGTCTGATTTCTTCAGAAGTATGATTTTTTTCTTTCAAAAATATGATTTCTTCAGAAATATGATAAAAGTAACTTTAGTTGATTGCTGTCATAGTGATGAGATCAAAAGATCTCACAAGAGGAGCTAGAAAGCTCATAAGTTATCTATAGAGTTATTTCTGTGGGAGGAGAAGCAGCAGAAGCTACATTGGAAAATTCATCCTGAAGGTAAAATTTTGTCTGTGAACGTTACAAGGTGAGAATTAATAGAATAAAAAAATCATAGGATCATAAAATGGTTTGGGTCAGAAAAGGCACATTTAAGATCATCTAGTTCCAGCTGCTGGCTATAGGCAGGGACATCTTCCAGACCAGATTGCTCAAAGCCCTATCCAGACTGGCCTTGAATGCTTCCAGGGAGTGGGCATCCACAACCTCACTGGCAACTACTGTTGGTAGTCTCACAGAGATTTTAGTGTTGCTTTTGATTTCATTTACATATTTGGACAGTGAGAATACATGATAACACAACTTTTAGGCATATGAAACAGAGAAAGAGATAAAAGATGCATAACTCTTTGATGTTTTTCAACAATATGTCTTTGGCAGTATTTTTTTTTCCATTTCTTTTCACTGTCGTGACGGTATTGACCATATCACTGACTCTTCTTTTTGCATTCTTTTTCTTTTACTTACCCACACCTCTAATATGTCCAAGTAGACCCATCTTTGCAGCTACTTTTGAACTTCATACTTCCTTCAAACATAAATTCTGTGGAGAACATCCATACTTGGTCTAAAATATAACCTGTTATGTCATCATTTTTTTTCTTTTTAGTTCTCAAGCTTTACACTTTCTAGTGTACACTTTTCTAGATTTGCTTATTTAAAGTACATGTACTATTAATAGCACTGAAGGTTTGAATCAGGATTAGTACCCTTGGATTATGCACAAATTATTGGTGTCATGGTTTCATGTTTTTTGATTTTCAGTATTCCGCATCAAAACATCATGTACTGGAATTAAAGTGTTAATGCTCCAATTCCAGGTACCTATCCCTATATATTATGGAAGTCATGGGATCTGGCCCTTCCGGGTGGGGTGGTCTCTTATTGCCTGGCAGTGGGTGCTGGAGGGTGCTTTCCTAGATGTTCCAAGCTTTTCAAGTTTGACTCGGTCTCAGGAACTCTCTCTCTCCTATCTTATTTCATTTATTAGTCTAAATTTCAATTAGATTGTATTATATTGTGTTATCTTGCATTCCGATATCACAGTTAGTAAAATAAGTTTTCCTCCATAGATTGTTGCCGCTGTTTGTTTTTTCCTCCCTTCCTTCCTTCCCATTTTGTGGGGCCGGAGGGCATGGGAGGCAGGGGCCTACAGCTCCCTGTCACAGGCATAGATTGATCTAGTTAACTCCGTGACAATTGGAGTGTTAAATGTATTAGAACATTCAAATTGCCATTCTCAGGTCTTTGATGAAGATAATAGAATTTTGGACAGGAAGACAAAGCAAATTATGAAAAAATCTCTGTTCGGTTTAGTTGATTCAAAGCATATGCCTTTACCAGTCCTGTCTACATCTACTTTGCCTTGCTTCGTGTCAGCTGTAACCTTAAAATAAACATTTCCATTCACTGAGTCAATGACAGAAATGAAGAATCATCCCTTTTCTGTGTTTCATTCCACTTACAGAGTGCTGCTGCTGTGCAGCCAGTTGCTAAAGAATATCATCTTTCTAATTTTCTTTATTTTTCACATTGATCTCATCAACATAACTCCATTAATAGCAACTATTCAAGCAGTTAGTCAAATTCCCAAAGACAATACCACTTTTAAGAACTAAAATAAATTCATAGCGTATGTAAGATAATCATTTCAGTACAGGCTATATGAAAGCTTACAGATATCAAAATGTAACTTGCTATGCCTAGGAAAACTGTAGCAGTGCAATAGTACCTTCATAGACAATTGCAGGTAGGAAGGTATGGGATAAACGAGCTGAATGTATGCAATCTAATACAGAATCAAAGGAGATGTGTGTAAGGCAGTAGTTGTATTTTGAGGGAATGTGAGTCAGAAACTTTCCAAATATAGTATTTCAACTCTACACACTTTTTCTGCTAATGACAGAAGTTTGAGTGTTTGCCTAGTTTATGGACAAAATAACCTACTAATTAAATTTGCATCTGATATATGGATGACAGATGGCAACACAGAACATAAATGATTTGATATATAAACAACTGATTTAATTTTGGCCACTATTTTGAGCCCAAGTAGTGGTCACAAGACTCATGCTGACTTGTGGTTATTAAGTGGACAATTACAGCAATCTGCAGTTGATACATACAATGAGATAACCATAAGATACCTAGGACTAAGCAGAAGCTTCTGTTGTTTCAAAGTATTACTTCAATACTAAGCTGCATGTTTTATGGCATTGCACAGCAAATATTGTGACTCTGCATCGTGTGCAATAGAAATGATGCTCAAGCCAGTAATTATAATTCTCTGCAAAACACACCCATTACTCTTGACTGACATAAGAAACGAGAAACATAATGATAAAATTTTTTAGCTCTGTGGACATATAATACATATTAAAGTCATTTATACATGTAATAGATAAATATTAATAAAAATTGGACATCAGGATGACCAGGAGGAAAAGAAATAAAGCCAAAAATGATGATAGAATATTTACTTAATCATGGATCAAAGTACATCACAAATTGCATTCTGTGCATCACTGAAAATTTACCATCTTAATAACTGTGGAATATCCACTTATTTAATTACAGGGATCCATCTAATCTTTCCTGGAAATTTGAATCATGAAATGATAATCAGAAAATTCATATTTCTTTAAAAAGCAGCATTATAACATTATAGAATTTAAAGTAACTTATGAGTTGATATTGCATTCACAAATTCAGTTATGTGTATTTATAAGAAGGATTTGGCCATCTGTTTTATTATTCATACATAAGTCTGCATGGATAAAAGTTGTTCAGAACTACTTAATGCATTAATCTGACAAATAATTAAGTTGTATACGTATATTGGTTTTACTTTTAGATTTGCACCGTATTTACATTTAGTAAAGAAGTTTGGATAAACATAAGTGAAACATTTTCATTTAATTTAAATAATCTAAGCCATATTTACTGTGCATCTTCCTCGAGCTTCTGAATTTTCTTATCCTGAGTATTATTTCATTATCAACACAATCTGCTGTCATATTGCAGGTAACTACTTTTCAAACTGCAAAATAATGTCTTATTAGGTTAAAAAAAAAAGAAAACAAACAAACAAAACAACAACAAAAAAAAGCACCTCCTTTGAAGCAATGACACAAATATTTTCTGATAACTGTGTCTATGCTATAATTTGTGCAAATATCTGTCCAAATCAACAATTTATGAAACAGGATTTTTTTTTTTTTTTTCCAGTTAATGTTCCTATAACGTCTATGGTGGATAATTTACAGTTTATTTATCCTACAAGGAGTCCACGAATGGGGGAGAGGTAGAAACAAGATTAAATAACTATTTTCTGTGCTATTCGTCCACATCAACTACTTAATGTTGCTGTGAAAAGTAAGAGTCAGAGAAGATAAATATAGAAGTATGTCTTATTTTCCTTCCTTCAGTCCTCCAAACACTTGGTTCTTTTTGCCTTCTCTAAATTGTCCGGCTGACCTCCATCACATGTTGAGAAAGTGTTTATCAGTGCAGAACATGCAGGAAGAATTATCAGTGCAGAACATGTAGGAGGAATTGTGTAAGCAGACCATCTAGGAACCACGGGAAAATAACAAAGCTTGTAGATTGTCATAGTGTACGTAGCTCTAGGTTCAGAAAAATCTGGGGGAGGAACAAAACAAAACAAAACAAAACAAAATTAATTAGAAAAATCCAGAAAAAAACCTTCCGTGGGGGATGCAAATGTACCTACACAAAAGAATGAAATTCAGAACAATTTTTATAATACGAAGAAAACAAAGAATGTGAGATTTTTTTTTTTTTAATTTAAATTTAATTCAAATACTTCGGATTTTTTGAAGAAAATATAATCTAGGTTGATGTTATCAGAAGTTAAATATTTTGCTACTTCCCAGTGGGAAATGAAAACACATAAAAGAAATGAAAATCTCTTTTGGAAAATGATAATAGTGTGAAAATTATGTTTTACTTCAGAAAATGAACTCCAAGAAAAAGCCTGAGGAACTATAATAGAAGTCTTTCTTTATTATTGAACTTTTAATAGGTCTGAACAGTAAACGTAGCCTTTTTTTCTTTGTTTGCTTGTTTTTTCCCGTATTGCTATAGTATGTGAGCACTTTTCTAGTTATTACAGAATAATTCTTTCAATAAGTACACTGAAATGGAAAGCTGTAATAATTCATTTTTCATTTGAGTATGAACCAGGTCCAAATATTCAATTGGAAGTTTTTGTAACTTACTTCTTTTTGTCCACTAAGTCTCAATTCAAAAATGGAAACAAAGGCAATAGTGGCTGCTCTGAAAGTAATGTCTCTTATTTTGTTATGTTGACTCATGACATCAGAGGTGGATGTTGGTGGCATGGTAGTAGAGGCTGAACCTTCCTACCAATATTGTATTACATTTTGTTGCAATGTGACAGGTGGCAACATAGGAGCAGTCTGACAAAATGACATCTAAAATGGAAGTGTATATGAAGCAAAGGTGTATACTGAATTCCTCCATGCAGAAAACATGGGACCCATTGACATTCATCAGTGCTTGCTGAACATTTATGTAGAGCAAACAATGGATGTGAGCACACAGAGAAAGGGAGGGGAGGGGAAGGGAAGGGGGAGGGGGAGGGGGAGGGGGAGGGGGAGGGGGAGGGGAGGGGAGGGGAGGGGAGGGGAGGGGAGGGGAGGGGAGGGGAGGGGAGGGGAGGGGAGGGGAGGGGAGGGGAGGGGAGGGGAGGGGAGGGGAGGGGAGGGGAGGGGAGGGGAGGGGAGGGGAGGGGAGGGGAGGGGAGGGGAGGGGAGGGGAGGGGAGGGGAGGGGAGGGGAGGGGAGGGGAGGGGAGGGGAGGGGAGGGGAGGGGAGGGGAGGGGAGGGGAGGGGAGGGGAGGGGAGGGGAGGGGAGGGGAGGGGAGGGGAGGGGAGGGGAGGGAAGGGAAGGGAAGGGAAGGGAAGGGAAGGGAAGGGAAGGGAAGGGAAGGGAAGGGAAGGGAAGGGAAGGGAAGGGAAGGGAAGGGAAGGGAAGGGAAGGGAAGGGAAGGGAAGGGAAGGGAAGGGAAGGGAAGGGAAGGGAAGGGAAGGGAAGGGAAGGGAAGGGAAGGGAAGGGAAGGGGTGAAAGGAGGATAAGAGGAAAGGAATAAAGAAAGAGAAAATCATAAGTATTACCGATGGAACATCTTCAGGGACATACCCCAACATTTTGATTCATTTAGTTTTTAAGACTATGAAATATAAGCTGCAGTTTTAAACTTGCAGATATGGAGAGCTGATATGCAATTTCTAATATAAAATTAGAAGTTACATAAAACATTTCCCTGCTTCTGGATTAGAGGTGTACATCGTGGAGCAGCCCAACTGCAGGGTGATAGTGAAATGGGACAAGGTCAGGTACCTGCGTGCATGGTTTATCTCCTTCACCCATAGGAGGTGGAGCTGGGGCTCTACTACCTATGCTGCACCATGTCTTTGTTAACAGAGCCTCCATCCACTGACTTGCTCCCCCTAGCCATGCTGACCATCCCACAGCTGCTTCTGACTCTGATTCCCAGCAGCAAGTCAGGCCTTCTCTACTTGCTCAGGAGTTGTATGAACACTCCCCATCTTCCTGCTGTCTGTGTCATCACCCACGGCTGTTAGTCTGCCTTCATCATGGCTACATCTGCCGTCATTGCTCGCTGACATGCTATACCCAAAACTATTTTAGTGGAAAAAGCAACTCCCATGGAGTGCATGGGATCTCCCTTTGAAACATGCAGAACACCAGAACACATCTAATATATGAGGAATCTTTAATTAATTTTAGATATACAGGCTAAGTTTGGAACCTTTCTATAGCATATTTTGACTGCAGCATATTTGAGGACTGAGACTTCCGTGAGAAAGGGAAAAATACGTTCTTTTCAACTCAATCTGTGTCTGGCCAGAAGACAATGGAATTAAGATGTAATACATTATCAGAAGCACACAAAGCTTTCATGTATCATTTGAGCTAGGTACATTTCTTACAAACTAATTTACTAAATATAGTATTGGAATGCATGATAACACACTATAATACAATATAATTAGAATTAAAGCTAATAAATCAAATATAATGAGAGAGAGTGTCTGAAAGGTGGGTAGGCTTCACCATAACACTGAGGTATGATTCGCAGTCCAGTTGAGCAGCAGGGAGGAGGGCCTGACGAATAAGAGCACATCAGGTGACCTTGCCAGGGATTATATCTCCTCTCTGACTGCAAAGCCCCCTGGGGTATGTAGTTCTTTTTCGGACAGGTGCCCAGAACTGGAGCATTAACACCTTAACTCCCAGTGCACTACATGATGTTATGATGTGGAATACTAATAATCAAAAATCATAAAACCATGACAGCAACAGTCTTTAATTTGCAGTCACTATCAATTGATTTATATAAATGGCCACTGATAATAGAGTGCTTTCCCTCCTTTTGCAGCAGACACACCATTTTCTTCTGTAATTTGTATTTTTTAGCAATGGAAAAGCATTGACAGCTTTATTCTTAGAAGCTCTGTTGGAATTATTTTATGATGGCCTCCATTGGAATATTGTCTTTGTTAACTACAAGTAAGCGAGTAGTTTCTTCTGAGAAAATAAGAGAAAATCTCTGTATAATTACTCGTTCTGTATTTATCAATCACTTTTACATTGAGTTTGTTTAATCTGTTTTATTAAGGAGCTGTGTGTAGAGTTGTCGATGGAAGACTGCTGTTGTAGGCCTGCCACAATGAAATAACTGTATGAACACAGATCAGTGCAAAACAAGTAATACTCTGGTATCTTCTGTTGTAGCCACACCAGTTCTCCAATTCTTATTTTCACAAGGTCCAATGTATACTATAGCCTACAGAAACATCATACAAATCCTGAAAAAAGTTTTCAACATTCCTCTAGTCATTGAAGTAATTTCTGTGGAAATAAGGATATTTATTATCTTTCGGATCAAAACTGATGAAGAATAAACTGCTGTTTAAAAGCAAGCACTATAACTATGCATTTAATATTTTTTCGACAAATCAACAGGAATAATGAAGTGAAAATTGATACATTTCTCTTCCATATAAGACAAAAAAAGGAACAGTTCTCTTTTAAATAAGAAAAAAATGTTCATTCTTTGTTTAAAAATTCTTAAGTGCAGCTGTGTGACAAGAAATCACTCTGATTAAGTGTATTGCAATATAAAAGATTTTGCCCGTTGTGTCCACCACCAGTCTTGCAGGGTTCTGATTTGCAGAAAATTACAAGGTTTCTCAGTACAATGCAATTGTATACTGTGCTGATGGACCTGAGCTCTTCCAAGGCTGACTAAGTACAACTGTAGTTACCACAGTCTGATAATTCAGGCAGCTTCTTTTCATGACAGCTAAGCAAAGCAAATATTTTGTATTTTCAATAATAATAGAAGATACATTCTACAAAAGGGATTTTTTTTTTTTTTTTAAAGAAATTTCCATGGATGCATTAAAAATAGCTCTGGCTGTTGGAGTATGAAAGAAAGAAATTAAGTATGACCAATATATTTTGTGGACAATATTTGTTTGATAAAGAGGCACTTCACAATGTCTATAAAAATTATCCTGGCGTAGCCAGGGATTATTATTTGAAAAGAAGTTTCATTCTCAATAAAATAAGGTTCTCTCTAGTCCAGGATTTTATTTTCTTTTTTTAATATTTTCCTTCACAAGTATTTTCTGTAGGCCTTCTGTATAAATAACAACATAAAGATTAAGTTTATTCTTCTTATATGCACAGGAAATACTCATAAATTTCCATTCCATATCCAGCAGACTGAACAGCTTTAATTGTCAGTGACTCAGATAACAGAAATTTATGAAATTGCTCATTTTCTTTGATTAATGACAAATCTAGTGCCAGCAATTATCCCTGGATAACGTCAAAATATTGAGGAAATAAATTACACCTGTAAGCAACCAAAGAGGTTTGGGGATCACATGCCCTATGCAGTTTAAATGAATTCACTCCATCTTTCCCCAAAAGTGTGGTGTTCACATCTACTTTCTTTTTGCTTGCATTTATCAGAAGAACAACAGTTGCCAAAGAGAATTTAATAAGTGCAAACAGAATAATACTGTTCTTTTATTGACAACAGTGAAGAGTAGTAAAATAATGTATTTGAATCAGACTGTGGTTTAGCATATCAGGTACAGTTCGGTGCCAGCTCTACACCCATGGATATTGGATACCCTTGCCAATATGTAGGAGGTAGTTTTTCAGAAGCAGCATCTGGCTTTTTGGCAGACTTCCGTCCGTTTCACTGATGGCTTCAGTTCCCACTATGTTGGTGGTCATCATCATCTATGCTGGTGTCATCATTCCAGAAAACCCTCTTCATAAAGGTAGAGATTATATCAACGAAAAGGTATTTTTTGAGCTAGGATTAATATCAGATTCCCAAATAAAAGTTATATCAAACACAAGGGTTTTTTTGTTTGTTTGTTTGTTTCTGTTTGTGTACCTGCACCTCTGCTGTACTGTTTTCCAATGCAAGTTTATTGACTTAGGATTTCTGCCAGTAGACTACATCCCAGAATATGCACAGGTGCCCTTTAAAATAATTTTATAGTCAGAGTAGCATACAATTTAATGAGGCAAAGGAAATC
This sequence comes from Phasianus colchicus, assembly GCF_987193195.1. Lineage (NCBI taxonomy): Eukaryota > Metazoa > Chordata > Aves > Galliformes > Phasianidae > Phasianus > Phasianus colchicus. The sequence continues at coordinate 41,997,749 of NC_143438.1, forward strand.
TTGTTCTAAAAGAGCCACTCATCCGTAGAATAAGAAGAGGATATTGCATGCCACAGAGCAATCTTTTCTAGATATCCCTGTCCACAACACTGATAAATATAAAGCACTTGGTTTCTGTTATTTGAGATTCTAGTATTTATTCCTATTTATTTATTCTTTTCATACAAGAAAAATAAACATATCATTGCAGAATTTACTTTTTCTCTCCTGCTTTTTTTCTACTAGATCTCTTTCTTTCTAGATAAAATGGAAATTGGTTTTAAAACAAATGTAATTATTTATAGTGAAAATATTTTATTTATCAAAGTAATACTGACAGAAATTTAAGAATTTTTTTTTGTCAGCTTAATATGAAATCACATACAAATACATGCTTTTCCATAGTACTGTGGAAATATTTAGATCTCAACACTCTCTGGGAAAAAGAAAAGAGAAATACAAAAAAATAGAATTTTTAATAACAGTATTTCTTTCATGTTTTAGTACTACATACGTGTTAAATACATAACTATTTCCTTTAATGCTCATCTCACAAAATATCCTGGAGTTCTCTAATATATTGGTCCTGGCACCGTGAATAGCAGAATGCTAAAAACAAGGTATGTTGCAGTTTCAGATGCTGATGAATACACAACTTCAACTCTACCATTGTGGGAAGGATTCATCATGCTCTGAAAACTTGCTATTTGAAATTGATGCCAATATATTCCAATATATATCCCAATAGCAAATAGAGCAAATAAATAAATAAATAACGCCAGCACTGTTCTTAGCATATTTTACAAAGAAATTCTGTTTTGAGGTTGGGTTATTTTTTAATGTGTTTTTTGTTTTGTTTAGATTTGGGTTTTTTAAGTAGCCCAACGTACAGAAAGACAATTTCTCTACCTCACAAATTATAAAAATGCTTAAAATTCTGTACTTTGTAGTACCTTAGGGCTTTTTCTTCAAGCAACTAATTTATGCAACTACAGGTTAGAAATACTAAATTCATTTTAATAGTGACTGACAAGCTGTGGGTATTTTTTCTAAAATATATTGTGAAATTCTTTTTTGTGCAAGCCAATAAGAAAAAATTGATAATATTAGTACTTTATATATATCTCTATTTAGAAACAAAAATTACCCATGAAGTGAGAGATTTGAGATTAAAAAAAAATGGGATTCTTATTTTCCCATTTATTGCTGTCAGTAGTAAACTGGATCAATAGATGTCAACTGTTGCTAATCAATGGAATTCTTAACATGGAATTTGATAGAAAATATTTTTTTAAATGTGAGATTTCAGACTAAGTGTCTACACAGTGATCAAAAGTTGTCCACTTAAATATCTTGTATGTTTACACCAATAGCAAAGACAAAACATTCCATCAAATAAGAATATTTTTATTGATCATGATACACGAGCATGGGTTTGAATCAGGAAAAATAAAATATTTTCTAGAGATGCAAATCTGTCCTATGTAGATAAAAAGCACTGTGGCTGTGAACTAAAGTCTCTATAAAACAAAGATTTAATGAAGATGGGCAAAAAAAGCATAATTTGCATTCTGCAGTTTTAAGTCAGATAATAGGATTCAGATCACCTGGGACAGATCTACTTCATATTCAGGAGTATCATAAAGCATATTCCTGTTTATTTGGAACTATCTTTGCTGATGTTGTGCACAATGATGCAAAAAACAAAAGATAGTGAAACCGAAAACCAAGATATATTAGATTTTGGAGGACCAGAACAGTACAATGACAGCAAGGTTCTATACTCTATGTCCTATTCAATATGATTCCTACCCAGCCATGAGAACCTTATATAGGAATAAAACATTAAAAAATATGGAAAATAATTTTTAAAAGAATGGAACAGTCCTATTTTGACATTTTAGACATAAAACATTCCAGTGTCTAATTTCAAAAGGATTGTGTGTAAACATAAAATGAAATAAAATGATCCTTCTGAAATTATTGTTATATTCTCCAATCAACACAAAACTATTTTTTATTTTTCACTTTGATCAAAGTATCAGAAAACATTAATTGATACAGCTCTAAATGCATTACAAGCAAGCTCTATGTATGTTACAAGCAAGAACTCAATCTGAATATCTGTAAAACAGAAAATTCATGGCAGACTTGATTACCATTTTCATTAAGAGCAGATACAACACAAATCTACACGGTTCTTTATCAAAAATACACAGGAATATATTCTTATGACTTCTGTGGGAGTATCTTATTAGATGCTCACTGACACATACTCCTGCCTGCCTCAAACTTCAGATATTTAAGCCAGTATGGCATTTTTCTTATCTTTGAAACTTTAAAGCAGTGATCTTGAGATAATTTTCTTTCTTACACAAAATGGAATAATTAAGCTATATAGTTAAGAAATGCAAGCTCATGCAAATGTATCACTGGAAGAGTCATTAGATCAGATATCAGACAACTTCAGTGTTTTCAGAATTAACGTACACTTCAGAGAAAAATAGCTGTTTTGGCATATTACATTAAGCAGATTGGATTACAAGATAAAATAATAGGGCTGAAACTATATTAACAAACTTCAGTAGAAAAACCTGAACTGCCCACAGCAGCATAATAGTTTATCCAGTACTGATCATATCACTACTGGCACATCTTTCCCAGCAATTTTACATATGCCTAAATGTATAATAATTTATAAATTTATATATTTGGCCAAAAGCTTTTCCACTGAACTGAAAACCAGTAGTTTATTTCAATGTAGTTTTATTGTGTCCAAGCCCAAGGTCTCCAGTACAGGAGAGATGTGGAGCTGTTGGAGTGTGTCCAGAGGACAACCACAAGTATTATCAGAGGGCTGGAGCACCTCTTCTGTGGAGAAAGGCTGAAGGAGCTGGTCTTATTCAGCCTGGAACAGAAAAGATTCTGGGGACACCTCACTGAAGCCTTCCAGAACTTGGGGGGAGCTTATAAGCAGGAGAGGGACCGACTTTTTACACAGTCTAATAATGATAAGACAATGGGAAATGGATTTAAAATAAAAGAGAGAAAATTAGGCTAGATGTTAGGAAGAAATTCTTCACTCAGAGGGCAGTGAGGCACCAACACAGGCTGCACAGAGAAGCTGTGGTGTCCCATCCCTGGAGGTGCTCAAGGCCAGGTTGGATGGGACCCTGGGCAGCTGAGCTGGTGGGTGATGCCCTGTCCATGTCAGAGTGGTTGGAAGTAGATGATCTTTAAGGTCCTTTCCAACCCAAGCCATTATATGATTCTATGATTTTTAATAATGAAACTAATGGAGTTAAGTTCAGCCCTAATACATTAGATTTGGAAAAACTTCCTAGTCAGAGCCTGTGAATATTAATACACATCAGTGCTGACATTAAAACCTGCAGTTTGGAGAATAAAATTTCTTAGGTGATAGATGATACAAGATGGGAATTTCCAAAACCTGAACTGAAAGTGCTGAGAAGATGTATGAGAATTTGAGATGGTAAGTTTTGCTAAAATCATCTTTTCCATCCTTAAGACATGCAAATCCTGTTGATCAATGTTCAAGAGAGAAGATGACAAGTTTGAGGACACATTAAAAAGTCACCCATTTCATTTGCCTGCTCTAAGTTGATGACACAATGACTCACTTCATCACATAATTAAATTTATATGCCTTGAAGAAAGCTAGTGTCCTTTTTCATGGTGAGAAAAATAAAGATATGACTTGAAGGTTTAAGAAGTTTAAATTGTGTCAAAACATAGATTTATTTTAGAATTGAAGGCTTTACCATAGCTGTGAAATGGTATAAATAGAAGTCTTTCAAATTATTTTTTAGAAGATCAAGAAAAAACTAATTTTATTTTCATCACTGTTACAGATTACCAAAACAGAAATGATAGGTTTAGGATTAAAAAAATGACTATGAGAAGCATTCTTTATCAATTCCTGATGACAGTGAATTCATATTTAAACTTTTAAAACAGAGAAAAAACTTTTCTTTTTTACACTGCTTTTTGAAATCACAGGCTGCCTGTTGTTTGATTTTCACACATTAATGCAACAAATAGAAAAGTTTAATTTCCACGAGAATGCAATTTATTTTTTATTTCCAGATGCCTGTAAATTCCATGTGAAGGAAGAGATACATTTCTAGTCATTAAAATCCCTGGTAGCAAAGGTTTTCTGAGAAACATGTTGATGGAAAATGTCTCATGAGCGCCCTGCTCCTGCAGGTTTTGTCCTTAGTATTTAGACAGTGCGTAGTGCACTTCCCCTTCCCACTTGCCCCTCTTATCATAAAGCAATATTTCTACTTCTATGAATACATCAGAATTGTATGCTGCAGAACACAACTAATGTTTCAGCTGCTTTATATCTTATTCTTCCCTTTCATTTCCCTCAACAGTATAGGAATGTAACTGCCAATATTAGCAACACCTATTAGATATTATATTTCATGTCACAAGGAATGATTGAGAAGGATTTTACTGTTCTCTACTTGCTCTGAATTCTGAATGATCTACATCCTGTTTTCCTAATAATCACAAATAAACAGTCCTAATGAGAAACTGTCACTTTGTAATCACTTTTCTCCTCCTTTTCATAGAATATAAATTCCAGAAACGTGATCTTCCAGCCATCTACTATGTGATCATTGGAAGTGATCAGTGCACTTATGAATCTGGTAGCTTGTGTACTGTCATTGGTATTGACTTGAATTCCAGCACAGTATTTAGAAGAGGTCAAACAGGCAAATTGAAAGTGTCTGAGAAAAAAATCATGCCAAAGAATGCCATTGTAAAATCGTGTCTATGTGCATGTTTATATCTCAATGCATTAGAGACACTGAATTGATATCGTAAGTTTTAACATAGGCAAGAAGTGGAGGATAATTCAACAGATCAGTTAAGAAATGCTCTGGACAGTTGCAGGTTTTGGGCCAAGTCATTCTGTCAAGTATTACAAGCAATGCTGAGTAGTCTGTCTTGGCTAAATCCTAATTATGCACAGGACACTCCAAAGTTATTTACACATTCATTTTCAGATTTTCAGTTTCCAAGATTATTCACTACATCTTCTCTACAAAACATACAACTAGCCAGTACAACAAAGATTGTGCTTGGTGTTATAGAGACAGAAAATATAGATTGTTATCAAGATATGTCTGTATATTAGACTTGTGTGTAATAAGTTTATGTGACATATATGGTCATTAACTAAAATCCTAGTATTGTTTGATTGATGCACACTTGCAAGAGTCTATTAAATTCTTCTATTTTTTCTTTAATACTCAAAATATCTAAAGTGTATCAGTTTACAATTCAGCTATATGCTGTAATATTCTCAACAAGGACAGCTAGTGTTCGATTGTGGTTGAAGGATAAATTTTTACACCTTACTTTCAAAACTGGCAGAAGAGAGCTTTGTTTAAATATTGTTTCTGACACATTCTACAGTTATTATTTATAGTGTTCCTTCTCTAAAATTGTCCGAATTACAGATTAGTACTGCACTACAGGTAGGACAGTTAAAGTAACCATTCTGATGCAAAAAAATGACTTACCAGCAAGCAAGCACATCTAGTAAAACAGTAGCAGCTCACCCACCAACCATTGGCCACATTCAGCTGGAAGAGATGATGACTGTTCACAACAACCACAGAGGTTTTCATGATATGTTCATGTTATGTCACATGAAGAAAGCTCAAATTTTGTAACTTAATGTTTTGAGGCTCAATAGGATTTTGCAGCATGAGAATCTAGAACTTATCTTTAGCACTGACTATGCTAAACACCATAAGGCAAAGATGTGGTGCTCTGCAAACTCATGGTAGATATGCTGCTTTATTTAGACACAAATGCTAAAGGCAAAAGAGTATTGCAGGTGGCAGTTAGGAAGGATACAGAAAATAGCAAGGGAACTTTATTCACAGTTACAGGGAAAGGTTGATCATCCAACTGATGAAGGCACTCCTCTTCCTGAGAATGTCATAGATCCTACTAGTTGTGTGCTGTTTGAAGTCCAAATCCTCTATAGTCTTATAAAAAGATTCAAAAATTTCAACAAATTCTTTTATTTTTTAACCTTTTATACTCCTACCCTTTAAAAGCAGATCTCCTGTACATTACAGAGGTTTATCTCTGTATGAGCATCTGTAAAATCTCACTGAGTTATTTTGCAGTCTCTAATGTGATCATTGTTTTACTTACAGCCCGTGTATCAACAGTGGCTCTGTGTATTTTTACCTCTCAATACCTGCATTAGAAAAAAAGAAAAAAAAAAAAAAAAAAGACATTTCTAAATGATTTTAATAAGAGTGAAATTATTTGGGATACAGAATTACTCTTCATTCTTATGGGTAGGACTGAAATTGCAATTTGAAGTAAAACAGAATTCCTTCTCCTTATGTGCTATATGGCTATATAAATTTACTGGTCATTAAATGTCTTACAAAGCAGATGGAATACACTTATACCTCCTTCTAACCTATTGATGGATAACAGCAATGAAAAGACTGTGATATAGCTTTGCTTCCACTTTTATGGTGTGAAGTGCATTTCAGCACCTTATATTCTCATCTATTGGCTTTAGCTCAACAAAAAAAGTTTTTAGTATAAATCAGTGTGTTGTACTCTATTAAAGTCAGTTGTGTCAGTTTAAATCCACCAAGTGTCTGGTCCAGACAAATAGCTCAGGCAAAGTGATTTCCATCTTTCATTTGCATCTTGAACAAACAAACAAACAGACAAAACAAATAAAACCTCATAACTTTTAATATTTAACTGCTTAGATTTGAATGTTTTCAGGAATCTCATGATTTAAGGTTTCACTGTAAATACTATCTTTATTTCAAAAGGTATAGAATGAACAAAACTTAACAAATTGAATGTCTTTAATCACTGATTTGAAAATAGGTATGTTCATGTTTTTGTTGCTTTCCCCACTGTTTTAATATTAAATATATAAACAAATAGATTTGTTTATATTGTTTATATATAGATTTCTCTTCTCTCAAAGAGAATATACACAAATTAAAATATTTTCATTACAAAAGGAGAGAGATTTAAGAGATATTTCTTGTACCAGGGAAAGCAGGAGAACCTACATATGGATGGATTTTCTGATCACTAAATGTTTATGTAGTTTAGCAGTATCAAGGCTACCACAAACATGCAGAACTTCTTTATGGTGCGGATGACGGAGCACTGGAACAGGCTGCCCAGAGAGGTTGTGGAGTCTTCTTCTTTGGAAATATTCAAGATCTGTCTGGATTCCTAACAGTGCAACCTATTGTAGAGTATCGGGAGGTTGGGCTGGGCAATCTACAGTGGTCCCTTCCAGCCCTGCAATTCTGTGATTCTATGATTCTGTGAGATAGCATACCACATTAATACAACATGTGAAGGTATGTTGTTACCTAGAAAATACTTCTAGGAATTTTAAAATAAATTCTTGTCCCAAATATTCTAATATTTAATTGACATCTGTGATGCCAAATTCAAAAGTGACAAAATGAAAAATCATTCTGTTTATGACACTTCATTTCTTTATGAGAATACGACCTCTTCCTATGATATCATCGACATCATTTTTTTGGACAATATCAGAATGGCAGTTAGCTTTGTGCATCTTGTTTATCTGAGGTAGAAATGTTTTCTTATGTCAAATTGTATTTCTAATGCATGTAACTTTATACTGAGAACTACATATAAATTATGAAAGCCGTGGTAATTTATGGATAGAAATTACACATATGAATAGCAGTAATATAGGAGACTTCTCTAGTAAGAAATGCCAGATGATATGATGTCGTAATTACTGGTCTGAGGAGTTAGCAAAAGAATTGTTGCTGTAACATGGCTGACATAAGGGACTTAGAATGGTGCTGCTTCTGCTGCTAATTTATGCTGAGCAAGTTAATACAAAAGTACTGATGGTGCAAAAGTGCTGAAGAATCACAAGCATTTATTCTAATGTGTATGGTATTTAAATTAAGAAAGGGATGACAAATTAGGAAAGACAGCACATTTAGTGTCTTACGCTATTGAGTGTTTAAATTCAAAATGTGATAAGAACAAAATGAAGAACTGTGAAATATATGGAACAAAGCAAAACAAAGACTGTGATGACACTGAGTTGAAATCACCAAATTCTGCCTTCAACTCAACTCACTCAGGAAGAAATGAAAAAAAAAAAAAAAAAAAAAAAAAAAAAAAAAAAAAACATTCTCTGATGTTTAACTTGAAACTTTTCGAGAGAAAAAAAATAAATAAATAAAATAAAGATTGTACAAAATATTCTCCAATTATTAGTTTCATTTTTACCAGCTTAGAGAGAAATTAACCAAAGGGGAAAAATGCTCTGCTGCCATTGTTCTAATTTTTGTTTGTTTGTTTGTTTGTTTGTTTGTAACTAGATTTATAAGAAATACAGTACACTCTGGATACTTGGTAGAAAAATGAATGAACTAACAGCATGTAATCCCCAAACTTCAAACTGACAGATGGAGGAAGAAAGGGAGGAAAGAAGGAAGGTTTTTCCTAAATATGAAAGTATAAGCCACCACTCCCATAACAAAAGGCCCTGAAGTATATGACAGACCGCACATTAGGTTTTGTCATGAAGTTTATCCAACTAAATTTCAATTTTATATTTACCTTCACTGATATACAGAACCAAGAACAGACAATCAGGTCTCAGCGGATGGCACTACCCATAAAAATGCTACATTGTAGCTGACCTTTCTAAGGTATTTAAAAGAAAAAAATATGAAATTACTCAGACATACAATTTTTTTTCCTGAGCTAAGACTGTATGTAAAATTGCTGATAGTGACATTTGTAGATAAGTGCATTTGGCAGTGAATTTTGGATATTGTTCTTCATTAAAGTTTAATGAGCACTGTGCAGGAAGACTGCAAATACTGCTTTGTGCTAATGTGTCACTGTAAAAACTGTCATGTGCCAGACAGCTCTAAGATAACCATGCCCAGGGATAAAATTTATTTCCATCTTTTTTTCTCCCTAAAATTTTGTGGGCCAGATAATTTATCTCACTTATGTCCCCATACTCCACTTTCAGAAGTTTTCATTAAGACAAGTAAGGAAAATACATTTGTTAAATCTCTTTAACCTGTTAACAACATCCAATCTAATTCTTCTGTCACTGAGTGAGCAGTCTTTATACATTGGGTATTAATGTAGCTGATGTTTGAGGCAACTCTGTAATGCATTGCATTCTTGTTGGAAAAGATTGCCATACTACCAAAACATAAAAATGGCATATGTGTGTACCTGTGTCTTTGTTTTAAACCAAGCCCCACAATACTTAAAAATCAATAGAAGGCTGTACTGGGAGTTCTGTTGTGTATTTTTGGAATTTGCTTTATAAGCTTTTGCTATCATTCATTCAGAGAGTTAGATTTAAAAGGCAACCTTCCTGCTGCTTTCTTATATCACTTGCAGAAAACAAAGGGTTGTCAATATGTGGGATAATGGTTCACTGCAGTTATTTCACAAGTAATATAGATTACCAGAAAGTGGAAGCAGTTGTCAAGAGACCTGACCAGATATAAATAGGATTCATTTCTCCTCCATACACTGTTGCATGTAAAAGAACTCAAGAAAGAAATTTCCTGATAATTTAAGGATATATATGTGTCGTTTTAAACACGCAGACTGTGAGTCTGTTTGTAGCTATATAAATCAGAAAGTACATAGTCTAAGTAAGCATGCTTCATCTTGTAGTAGGTTGAGTTGTTTCCTCAGGAGCTGCACAATCATCGGACTTTACTTAGGAGAAAAAATGATAGTCAGTAAGCTTATATTATACAGAGCCTGTGAATTGATGTCTTAGACATTTGGATTTAAATAATGATTTTAATTATTTAACCATGAATTTTTAATAGTAATTAGGTTTTAAAACTTCACATTTTAAAAAAAAATTAAACATTGATAATTTTCAATATTTTCTTACCTCTTATTAAGCATTAATATTTGATTTGTTTAAAACACTTTCCAGTAAGATATGGAATTTTTAAACAATGCTAAAAAGGAAGTTGGAGTTTACTCAGTAAAATACATATTTTAATAACTGTCCGGCATAGATACAGTATTCTTGTAAAATACATTAAAATGTAACATTTTTCTCCAGGAAAAAAAAAAAAAAAAAAAAAAGGGAAGAAAAGTAAATGCAGTAAATGAAATCCACCATATGTTTCTCGTATAATGTACTGCTCTAGACATATTCTGCAGGAGCAAACTACTGAGCTTTCTGCTGCATGGCAAGCACTTTATTTCCGAATTGTAGTGAATTTAGTAGAATACATATGTAAATGCACTGCACATGCACATATCAAGCACATGTGCAAAATATGTGCAAATACATCAGTACTCATTTTCTGAGGCTATGATATATTCTCAATATATCCTCAAGGTTGTGATTTACCCCTAGCTTTCATCCAATACTACTTGAGTTGCCTGCCTGAAAGGACTGAGGACTTTCATGGAAATGATCTCACAGCAGGAGGCTCCCTGCAGTGCATGGGAGCTTAATGTTCATTACAGTGATATTTTTCCCTTTCTGTTGTTTTTTTTGTTCTGTTTTTTGTTTGTGGTTTTTTTTGTTGGTTTTTTTTTGTGTGTGTGTGTGTGTGATCATCATCATGAAACAAAGGTAAAATTCTTGAATCAATCAAAGTGAGTGCTTTATTTTTATAAGGTTGAGATGCTTTTTAGTCTTTCAGGAGTAGTTTTAGCAAAGGGAGAAGTTTTGCTTTGTACTGACGCTGCCTAGGGGTATTGAATGTTAAGTCTTTAACTTATTTTTCAATTCTGAATGTTCTGAATTCTCATGAACATGTACACAAAAAGTCTATTTCTGTCATTCCATTTCTATCAGTGACATTTTCTTTTCATTCATGTTTACTTCATATATACTTAGCATATAGCTAAGTATAACAGCTCAAATAACTTCCAAAAACAAGCTGGGTTCAAATCTTTGTAGATGCTTTCAACACTGAAGGCAATACTCTCCAAATTTCTGAGCAGTCCTATGCCCTTCATGGGAGACATCATTCCTGTTGACATGGAACTGTTGCCACACTTCTTCAGAAGCATTGTATGTCATGGGATTTTTGCCCTGCTTGAGATCACAGTAGAGTTCTCATACATTGTAGAGATAGTGGAGTAAACATTTCTGGAAGCTTTGAAGAATATTTTTCACAGATTGCATAATGATTTTGATTTCGTTTATATTATTAGTTGCAGAGGCAGAAACAGTGGACAAAGACAAAGCAGAGGATATACGAACACTTCTGAGATACTTGGCCTGCAACATCCCTCTTGCATGTGCTGGACAGCCCTGCATGAATACTGTCTCCTATGTATAAATATCCCTGGGAAAAAAAAAAAACCTTAGTATGAGAGTTGTGTTTAGTCACCTCAGAGAAACACCATCTTTGCCTTAGCAAGGATTTTTGTCAGTATGATAATTAACAAGGTGATAACAAGCTGATGTTATAGTAGAATCATAAAATATTCTGAGTTGGAAGGGACTTACGAGAATCATCAAGTACAAAACCTGTATGTATCCATACATCAAGTTCACTCCTGTTCTACTGACTTCTTAAGGATACTGTTTAAGATTCAGAAACGCAATATACATATTACAAATTACATAACTTTTTTTTTTTCCAATATCCAATAATGTAGTGGTGGTTAGGAATCCAATCATGCCTAGCTCTGATCATGAACATCTAGCCTAGATTTTGGTTTAACATAAAACAAAAGCAAGCAGACTTCCAAAATTCTCTATATTAACGTGAGAAGATGATAATAGAAATAATCATCATTGCATTCAGTCCCTATATTAAGTATGTGATAGCTTTAAAGTAATATTTGGATATTGAAGTTTTGTAACTCAGTTTTGAAGATAGATTTACCTGGTATACAAGAATTTTCAAAACAAGACACCTGGCATGCTCAGGTTTTAAAATCTTGAATTATTTAAGTGTTTAAAAAATGCTTTAATGAAGCAATAAATGTTATAAAAATTATATATTTGGTAAAACTGCATTTTTATAATTCTAACAGAAATATATTAACTGTAGATTACATATTAACATCCTATTAACATCTCAATATGGTCTTTCAAATAACAATGTAAAAAATAAGTTGTTTCAAAAGCTGTCTTGTGACAGAAAAAGAAAATTGCCCATATATATGTGGGCATAACATTATCTGTTGTGCTGGTTAAAAGGTAAACTCTGGGCACAGGCAATTAACCTTCTGCATGATATGCATCTGACTAGAAGTTTTTGTACTATTCTACCTAGAGTGCAATATAGGATGTTCTTATTTATGTGACTTGATCAATCCAGGAGAAAATTCAATTGAGGAAAGAACATCTAATCTACTGATAATAATTTCTCTAACTATTGTTTTTTAAAATCAGACAAGTATCTCCTGTTGAACTCTTTGTAGAAGAGATTTTGAGATGTATTTATAGAGAGAGACAGATATCTACATCTCCATATTTTCCATATGAATTGTGGAATTTTCAAAATATCTTGAAAGTAAAAATAATGGAAGTTAGAAACAGTGAGAATAACAGCTTATTTTTTTGAAAGTCGAGCAATTATTTGACCAATGTCCAGTCACTGATGGTTCTTTTAAGATGACTTGCAGTACTTCATAGGAATATGTCAACAGAATCAAATATCTTAGCCTCAGTTGAAATCAGTTTTTGACTAGATAAAAATGGTAAATATATATTAAGCCAAAGATAAAAAAAAAAACAAAAACTTGTTTATGTTTTCTTGCCCATCCTCACTCAAAAAAATTACTGTGTTTTTCATTAAGTAGACACTGCAGGCCAAGAACATGTCTGCACACCACTTCAGCAAGAAAAAACTGAACTCTATAAAAGAAAAAGACACTAGTTTTAGTAAACATTTATTTTTCAGTTTTCCATCACTTGTGATCTGAATCAATTGATAGTCTTAAAATATTTTAGTAGTAGAAAAAAAAAAAAAGTATGTTTGCCTATCAAATAAAAAATCCATATATATATTTTAGTATAAATCATTCATATATTTTCATGTTTCATTTAATCTAATATACTTGGAGACAATCGCATATAACTCAGCATTCTGTGTAACATAAATTCCCCACAGTTCTCTAGAATAAATGCTTAAAGTAACTGAGAGCAACAAGATAAATCTCCTCTAGGCACACTGGATTAATTGAAATAGCTGTGTTTTCCACAGAGGATTTTTTACATCCAAATTTGAATGCTTTGTTATTATAAAAGAAATGTAATTAACACTTTATATATAACACACACACACACATATATATATATAATTTATAATCTTAAAGGATCTTGAGGACATTAATTTTTCAAAGCTATGTTGTTATGTCTCTTCAACATATAGCCAATACTAGACATGGAGAGCCGGAAGGCTCCAACATAACTGGCCACACAGACAAAAATGTGTGCAAGAGAACTCTTTAGTTCACATTCCCCAACAAATGTGCGTGGAAGAAAGGCATGCTAACAAACTGCCATTGCCAATATAAAATAGTGTAATACACAACCATGTCTTCTTTGCTTGTATTCAAATGAAGATGAGCTGGTAAAACAAGAAAATAGAAATTCCTAAACCAGCAAGTTTTTATCTTTTTATCTAAACCGAGGCCAAAGGAATAAAGATTTTAAACCGTGGATACCTAAGCAGCAGATTTTTTACTAGGGACCAATTGGAGATTTATAATGTAACGTTAAGTGATTTGCAGAAAAAGATGATGAGGGTAATAAGTGGGTAGATTTGGGAAAAAAAAAACAACTGAGTTTTGCAGAATACCTACTCTACCTTTATTCTTGAGATTATTAAAGGTGAGAATTTGTTTGAAATAAAATGTTCATATTTGTTTTCATAAATAAATAAATATGCTCTTCTAGATGACCTCTGGAATGCTCTTCATCCTGTCAGAAATCACCTCACTTTTATCCTGTGTAATGTCAGCAGGGGCTTGAACAGAATTTTTTTGCAAGAACGATTTATACCTGTGACCTTGATATGGTACTGGCCTTTCTATTTGATCTTTTTTCTTCTCTCTGTGACAGATTTTGAAAGCATGGTATAAGAGTTTCAGGTGAATGCAGTGATCTTTTCTTGCTGAGATCTCAGCCTTTTTTGACAGGTAAGTGAGTCACTTTAAGAAAATCACGATGCTGCCTAGATGAATCATAGTTACCTTTATTGCAGTCATTTATTTCTACTTAGCCACAGATGAATCAGTTTCATTCATTCAGCTAAGATCACAACAGAATTGATTTCTTAATGTGTACCTATCAATAAAATTACTCTATTTAGAACATTATATCTGAGTCAACCTGAGTGTTATATAACTAATTATGGCTTGTCTAATGGTCACTAGCAAGAAATAGGCTTGTCGTAATCCATGCTGACAGCAATAAGGGAATTCAGACAATCTGAATGATCTCTTAACATCTTGACATTGAGCCAGTGAGCTATTACAACACCTGATGGTACAAAGCTTGATTTGAGATGAAAGTGTAGAAGGTATCCATTCCAAAGATAGAATATTTTCTGTGGACTGTGCCTTAAAACTAGAGCAAGGAGAGAAAAAAAGGAGGTGGTGCTGGGAGTGTGAGCAAGGAGAAAGATTTGCTAAGCAGAATATTTTCTTGATGTGCAAATCCAACACCTGCAATGGAGCAAATACAGAATATCCACTCTCATGTAACAGCACTGATATAATCTTATATCCAAAAAACAGTTGTATCAGTGTTAATCAGTGGAGCTGCATTCAGATGCAGAAGCATTTTAAAGTGATGTGTATAATTAAGGAAAAAAACAAGTGCTGAACTGGCGATTTCTGTACCTTGCTTTTTTAAGAATGTAAAGTTCTGAATGAACCGTGGAAGAAATGTTGTCACAAATACTTGTACTGCAATGCTATCTTGTTAAAAAGTGCATGACCAGCATGTCCAGGGAGGTGATTTCTCCTTCTACTCTAACCTAGAGAGGCCACCTGGAGTGTCATTTTCAGTTCTGGGCTCTACAGTTCACAAAAAGACAGGAATCTCCTAGAAGGAGTCCAGTGGAGGGCCACAAAGATGATAAAGGTCCTGGAGCATCTTCTGTATGAGGAAAGGCTGAGTAACCTGGATCTGTTCTGCCTGGGGAAAAGAAGACTGAGAGGGGATCTGATTAATGTTTATAACTATCTAAAGGGAGGTGGAAGGCAAATGGATGAGGCCAGGCTCTTTTCGGTGGTGTGTAGTGATGACCTAAAACTTGAACATAGGAAGTTCCATACAAACATGTGAAGTACCTTCTTTATGATAAGGGTGGTTCACTGAAATGGGTAGCCTAGAGAGCTTGTGGATTCTCCTTCTTTGGAGATATTCAAGACCGTCTGGACATCTGCCTGTGCAACCTATTGTAGGCACCTGTTTTAGCAGAGGGCTGGACTTAATGATTATCTCTTGAGGTCCCTTCCAACCCCTGCAATTCTGTGATTCTGTGTAATTAATTCACTGCATATTGTAACATATCAAACTTTTTCTAAATAGTTTGTTATTCTTATGGTTTGACTGGCAAACATCTTCAGACCAAGGGATACAGGACTCTGGTAAAATGAACTAAAGTTCCAAATCTCAGTACATGTAGATCTGGATATTTCTATTTGAAAACATCCTGTAGTTCAGGATGTTTACTTTTTCATAAGTGAGATTTACTTTGAAATTAACTTTTAGTCTAGAGACATTTTTTTTTGCACAAAACTTAAGCAAATAAGGCCACTCTTAACTATTGTTTCTTTGTAGTCTTCTATTTTCAATTCCATAAAATCCCTGTGTACTTTCAAAAGTCTGAAGATAAAGTAAGTCTAGTCTTGAAAATGATTTTTTTCTGGTATTAGTGAAACCGTGTTGTATGTTTTACGGCACACTGGTAGTAAACTAAACTTACATACTTATTTCATTAGCATAGATATATGTGGTATATTGGTGAACAGTCTTATTAATATTCATTAAATTCTAAGTAGCTCTCTTTTAATGTATCTATTTAGGAAATGAATAATTCATGCATGTATAGGAAACTCAGTGCTGTCACTTAAAGAACAGACCTTTAGTGATCTAAGAAAGTATTTGAAGTGAAGGACACTCTAAGGCACGCGCAGCAATTGAAACACTCAATACTACTCAGTTTCCCAACAACAAGGGCATATTTTTATGTTGAAATTTCCCTGAATCATCACTTTTCTTAAAGCATGTTCTCAAATGTACTTCAGTGAAATTGGACATTTAATTTACATAGTCAGTAATACTTTATCATAACTTAAATAGTTTTGATTTGTTCACTGTATAAGAACAATGGGAGATACGTTTAAGGCTTCATATCCACATGTGTTGGTAAGTGGTGAGAATGTTCTGGAGAACATGATAAACGTGGTAGCTACTGTCACTGAAGATAGATCTGCATTAGAGAAGATATTTATGTTGGTTTTAGTCCTACCCTATGCTTTGTATGTCTTCACTTCTCAGAGTTTGGGAATCTCAAAATTTATGCTTAATCCCAGCTCCAAAAACACAAGGTATATGTGTTTAGGAGTGGTATTTAAACCTATGCAACAGCTTCTAAGTTTTTTTAAATACCCATGTAGTTAGCTTCTGGTTTTATATTTAATATGATTGAGACTCATAATAATGATTATGAATAATTATGTATGATATAGAGTTATGATTAATCAAATAACATTTATGATTAAGTATCTGTAAAGCAAACATCTGTAAAGCTGTTGATACTTCTATGACAAATCAAAAGTTATGTCTGGTGATATATTCATATGTGAACAAATGATAATTTTGAATAAATTATTCTTCTTCACTGATGTCTTACATACTTTCTTTTCTTATATAAAACAGCAATCTCAATGTGGCTTCAGATGCTCAAGTGAAGAAAGACCTGTAGTCAGCAACCACGAACATCTCTAGTATCCTTTGAATACACAAACATTATTAGAAATCTTTGAAAGCTCTTCTGTACTTCCAAGTGATGACAAATCAGAATTTCCAGAAATATTGATACTTAACACAGGAAAAACACATTATCTAAAAATATTGTTCCAAATTATAGAGCTCAAAAAATGAATTGGTCATGAATGTACAAAATTTGATACCTCAGAACCTCTTATCTTCCCCCTTACCCCCCCCTTTGCCCTTATTTTTCTTTCCTTTCCCTTCCCTTCCCTCCCCTTTCTTTCTCTCTATTAAATAACAGCTTTTGTTTGTGCTTGTGAAGAATTAAAATTTCATCTACTCTTATTGTACAAAATATTAGAAATTATCTACTCCGCATGAATGTACTTATGCACTTACGCCGTTTCTGAAATGTGCTCTTCTCACACTTACTTAATCATAGTAGAATAAGTTCCTCAATATTTTCACTTTTGAGAGTTTTGTTGGCAAATCCAGCTTTGACATCTAAGCTGAAGGTACACAGTGCATATTTCCATGGTTAGTGTGCAAAATTTCTAATTTCAAATGTTTGTAGTTTAGACATTTCTAGACTAGAAGCAAAGTAAAAGTATAATATCCATGTTCAAGTAACTGAAACAAGAACAGCAAGTTCATAATATAATAAAATATTATATAATAAAATAATAATAATTAATAATAATAAATAAAATATATAATAAAATATAATAAAAATAATTTTGTGAATGCAGAACAAGAAAAAAAATAGAACTATTTTTTTTTTGGCATATTGCGAAGCAGAAAAAGAAGAGAGAAGGAAGAGCTCCAGAATACTTGCAGTATTCTTGTACTTTCAATTTCTACAAAAGATTGACTGACTGTTCCTTTTCTGGACTGTTCTTTAACTCTTCTTAAAACAGCCTCCTACTATGTGCTATGAAGATCTTTTCTGGTATATTATCTTTTCTGTGATGTTATTATGATCTCAGAATTCCTTCAGCAATCTTTGCATGGCTTTTTAGCAAATGAATACCTGTGTTATGTCCCAGTGAACTTCCCACAACTGTGCCCTGTTATTTGTGTCAATTCAGTCAGATCCATAAGACCAAGTATGAAAAAAGTATGTGGCACTTCTGTGATGAAGGTCAGAAATTGAATGAAAATTTAAGAAATGAAAGTTCTTGTGAACAGCAAGATGATGTCCAGGAATGTGTTTGTTTCCTAGAAGAAGACAGAAAGAGAGAAAAGGTCTGAAACCACAAGAAATTTGATTAAAAAAAAAAAATGTGTGACAGTTCTGTCACAATTCACAGAGTCACCAAACAGCAGAAAACATTTGCCCATAAAAAAAATTATGCTAATTTGACTTGGAATATCTGTAGAAACTACTGCAATAATAATGCAATGTCGAGTTATCCTGGGGGAATTTCTATTCCAGCTCTGCTGAAAACTTCTGTCAGATCATTAGAGGCTTTCAAAGACAAATCTGACCTCTATGCCTTATACTGCAGTGCTATAGAAAGCAAACGAGCTAGGCAAAACCAGAGCAGTACTTCAGAGGGATACATTTTGTGCCCTCATGAGCAGTGCATAATTCATCATATGAGGTAATATCAAAGTGTTTTTATTATTGTTACTCCTTGCTTTATTTATTTATTTATTTATTTATTTTGTTGTCTTCTATTTTGATCTTACATTAGTATGTGTATAGGGCAAGGTTCCTAACAGCTGTGTGAAACAGAAATGTTTAGCTCTGCTAAAACTAAAAAATAAAATCAGTCAGTCAGTATAGTTCATTATTATTTTTTTTTGTTTGTTGGCATGTAATGTTCACGGGAAAATGATCACTTCCTCATGAGATGGCACTCTATTCTGTAATATACGGCAGCCCACAATTTTCTACAGCACCACTTTATGATTACTGCATCAGTGCAGCTTAAATTGAGAAATCTTTCTTGCCTGAGTTCAGCCTGACCAGTTAGAAAGATGTAAGAAAACAGATTGTTTCGCAGTGCCTATTTCCTACATAAATAGCTTGGAGGCAGACAGGTTGCTTTGGGAAAAACTCAAATGCTATGACTCCGGTGAACCAGGGCTTGAACTCCTGCTACCGGGTATAGAACAGTCAATGCACTATGCCCATGAATGCTTCAGTGTCTTGTCTGGCACTGCAAACTAAAACCTGAGTAAGAACAGAACATGTATCACCTTGAATACCAAAAGGACGATCGAGCATTTGTTTCTGGTTTCTGACCAATTGTTAAAAAAAAAAAAAAAAAAAAAAAGTTGCATGTCTCTGGTTTTCAGCTCACAGAGAGATGCCACAAAATTCAACATCCTCCTCTCCCTCTTGCATCTTGTAGAAGCAATTTGCATTCTGTCATGTTCTCTCACACATGGTGTTCAAAACAATTAAAAGAAAATTGCACCCATTTTGCTCAGTGTAGCAGGCTGAAAATTTCAAAGATAAGAAGCACTTCTCAGCATGAATAAACTGTGAAGTGCTTTTGAAAATAAGGTTTTTAATGATAATTGACATTAAAACCTTTATTTTCTAATACATTTCATGGTTTGTGCTTGTCAGGGAGTGTGTGTTTTCTTTGAAACTTTCTGCTTGCTACAGTGAGCAGAAGTGATACATTTTCTTTCAGATGAAAACTAGTAAAGCATTTTTTTCTTATGAACAGAAAAAAAGATGATTTTCCAAAGAAACTCTCTCAACCTTCCTTCACACACATCCCAAATTCATATTCATCCGAGTAGCTGTAAAACACAGAGAACAAGCAGCTAATATAAAGTGCAGTGCAGCTTCTTTCAAGTGCTAAAGAGAGGAAAATAACTTCTTTACTCCATAAATCTAACTTAGCATGAATAAAAATATGATTCTTTCTCCTTCCTTCAGTCAACAGCCCTCCTTGGCAGTGCTGTGATCAACAATGTACATTGATGACTGAGTAACTGTAAAATCAGTAGCAAATGAAGATATCTTTTGAGAGAAGTTTTGCAAATAAGAATCATGATTTCTTTCTTTTTTTTTTTCCTTTTTTTTTCTTTTTTTTTTCTTTTTTCTTTTTTTTTTTTTTTAAACCAAAAGTGATAGCTTGTATACATAATCTCAGCTGTGTAGGTAAAAAGCACCTATCATAAAAGAGACAAAGTTAACATCTTCTGAGCATAACTAGGTTTGATGTCACAAATCAGAAAAACAGCAATTGAAATCTTTAGCATTCTGATAAAGCCAGATGAAATCTTTCAAAATTTGGTTTAACTGATAAAGAAGACAGCAATAAGAAGAAAATCTGCAACACTGCAGTGAGGGCTAGACATAACGACCTATCATCACCAAATGTAAATATCATCATGAATAAAATTGGAGGAGGAGTGGACAGTTCTTTGATTTCTTTGTCAAAATACTCAATGATCTTAATGAATTAAGGAAATACTTTGAGAATGAGAACAAGGAAACAGTCATTCCTATTCCCAATTAAAGCTAAAATAGCACTTGTTTGAACAGACCTTCATTTTCTGAGACAGAAGACCTTAAAGAAAATTACTGAGTAAATTAACCTCTAGGACATTCAGATGTTGTGACAACAGAGAAAAAAATGCTTGCTGAAGATTATGAAAGCTAAAAAAATGACCCTTTCACATTTGTGTCAATGGTTTTGGTGTTTCACAAGATTAAAAATATCACTAAAAACATATTTAACTAGCCAAAAACAAATGTTAAATTTATTTTACTTTTTTTCACTCCCTTCTTACTAACAGAAAGTCAAATTAAGCGAACAGTGTTTATCTCTTTATTCTGCATTTTTCTACAAGACTTCATTTGCACCTAGGAACTAAATTTGTATTTCTCTGAAGAAAATAAGCATTCTTAGTGTGTCTTTTATATAAATGTAACTATAACTTTTTAATAGGTAGGTGTCTTACTTCTGGTATTCATTTGATATATCATAGCTTAGAGTACTGAGAATCCTGGTATACTCATTGAGTGATATCTTAAATGTTATATCGTCAGTGTTCAGGGCTATTAACATCATAATTTACAATTTTATTACCTTTTGGCTTTCTTGGTGACTTTTAAGATTGAAAAGGGAAGCTTATAAGGCATGCGTAGTAAGTAAATGTTTTCCTCTACTGTGTAAGGATTGCAATAATATCAGTAATCTACCCTGGATATAAGTGATAAAAATCACCCTTTAGTCTTTCGCCTGTACATACATATGTATGTGATATAGATACATATGTGATATAGATTTTTATTGCGTTCAGCTACAGCTAAAGTCCATTCTCTTGCCATGAATATTATTGAGTCTATCTAAACCGTTTGTGCAGATATTGGTCTAAACTTCTCTTAAAACTCCCATAATAGGAATTTTGGAATGTCCTAGGTGATCTGTCTCCAAGTTTAACTATCTGTACCACTAGTCTTTTTCTTGACTTCTGGCCCAAATCTCCTCACTGAAGTTTATATCTGTTACATCTGATCCTATCCATAGTGGTCACAGATTTATTCCCATCCTTTTTAAAAGTAACTTCCATTGGTTTGAAGACTCTTATCTTTTTCCTTCAGACTTCTTTAGATTAAATCAGCACCAACTCATTAACTCCTAGAAAGTTTTCATGTTTCAAGCTCTCTTCTCACTTTACTGTGTAGGAAAGAATCATCTTTCTTGAAATATGGTGTCCTGAATGGATTTACTGGTGCAGCTGGGGGCTATTATGGCCCATCTCACTGCATGTCTTCTTCTGCCTTATCTTTCTGACTTTTTCCTCCATATACTCATATAATTCTTTTATATTTATTCTATACTGTGATTTAGCCTTGTTTCTCTCCTGTGTGCATTTCATTAATAAATCTTACCAAGCATCTCATGGGTTGACTATCGGCTATTCCTTCCTTATTTTCATCTTGTGCTATATAGTTGCTTTTTAAATGCAAAAACAGGGCATTATTTGATACTTCATAGCTTCTAGACTCTTGATTTACCTGATTATATTTTAATCACATTTAATTATTGTTTAATTTACTTTTGCTTGATTCTTCAAATCACAAGTTTACAAAGAAAAGTCCTGTCAAAATACAAAATAAAGACAATTCAGTCTTAAGATTCTTACATTTTTTCTTTCTTTTTTTTTTTTTTTTCATTTTTATATAATTCATTTAGGGAGGAAACATAGAAATTCAACAATTTAATTGATATGTATCTCAACATTAATAGAGTCACAGAATCATAGAACTGCTCAGGTTGGAAAAGAACTTAAAGATCATCAAGTCCAACCCCAACCTAACCACACTACCCTAAATCTAACAACTGTCCGCTAAATCATGACCCTGAGCACCGCATCCAAATGGTTTCTAAACACATCCAGGGGTGGTGACCCAACCACCTCCCTGGGGAGCCTATTCAAGTGCTTAACAACACTTTCTGTAAATAAGTTTTTCCTGATATCCAACCTAAACCTCTCCTCATGTAACTGGAGGCCATTTCCCTTTGTCCTATCACCTGGCACCATAAGAAGAGACCAACACTGCTCTCACTGCAATCACCTTTCAGGTATTTGAAGACAGCAATAACGTCTCCCCTCAGCCTCCTCTTCCACAGATTAAACAGTTCCTTCAGTTACTCCACATGCGGCATATTCTTCAAGTCATTCACAAGCCTTATCAGCCTTCTTTAGACCTGCTTCAGTACTTCAATGTCCTTTCTACATTGAAGCGCCTGAAACTGAACACAAGAGCTGGGTCTAGCTTCATGTTTAGTAATTAATATCTATTTCCATATCTCTTCTCACTTTTTCAGTGTGCTCAAGTATTTCTAATGTTTAAAGTGATGACAAATGGCTCCAGTGGCAAAGAATTGTGAATGCTGGAAAAACATCTGCTTAACAGCACATAACAATTCTGCAAAACATGAAATTACAGATGTTACAGCATATGAAAAGAGGACACTTCAAAGAATACAACTCAGCTTTCATCTTTGGACAACAGACAGTCTCCACAGTCTCTGAGCATCTCATAACTGGGAGTCAAAGAGAAGAGGCAGCTCCCTGGAGAGCACAGCCACTCCAAAAAAGCCCCACAGCTCCAGTGAAGGTCCCTGTGTCAAGGACTCAGAAAGCTACTTTTCCATTTGTTATTTTGCTAGGGAAGGGAAGAAAGGCAGTGGCCTGCTAACTAAATATCCTAAGTATTTCTATAAATAAGGATGATAGATCCAGAACACCTGCCTGGATTAATTTGTTTAAAGAGAGAAGAAGAAAATTAAAAAGAGCCATCTGTGTTCAATTCAAGCAACTTCAAGAAGTGGAGCCAAGGCAGAAGTCATTCCACAGACAGGAGGCATGCTTGCTGGGGAACAGAAATAGTATTTCCTCTGGGAGAATGCAGTAAAGAAATCATGTCTGTTTGTCTCTGAGTACTACAGTTATGAGTAAATTTTGCCAGTCAAGAAATTCTACATACCAAAGACTAAAGGCTGTAATATTTTCTAAAAGTAATGACAAATTCAGCTTTTTCATACCAATGTTAAAAAATAATTATTGTATTTGTTTTATGAGGCAGGGTTTTTATAGCAGGAAGACTATAGAAGTGGTCACTGTGATCAGAGCTGGTCAGTGTGAATTCATCACAGTAATATAATACTTCTGGATTTTCTACCAGATCTGAATATTCTTTGAATGCTAATAAAAGGCACTGTACTAATGTGTGAGTTCTGAATCACCTGTAAGAAGGGAAGGAAAATATATATCCAGAGACATTATTATGTATTCCCAGACTTTGTCATGTTGCTATAACATTATTTTAATAATGCTTAAACACTGAGCATGAAATCAGATAACCTCTTTTATATTCTAATAACAGGGCTGAGGATTTCTTTTACCTCTTTTGTATTAGGAACATGTATAGAATTCAACTTTTTTCATATATGATTTCATTAGTGTTTAGTGTATACATGTATGTTTATAAGCCAATAAATAGATTCTGAAGAAGAGCCTAAATAAAAGAATTTCACATTTGGAATACCACCAGGCAGAGATCCACCTCTGGAGTGGCTTTGTGAAGAATTCTTCATCCCCTGCTGCCTGGAGGAAGTTGGGCAGCAGAGAACTACTGTCTTCTTCACAGATCAGTCTTTTGTTTCATTCTATTTAAATAAGAACAAGGAGATATGGCAGCCATATTCAAAATATGTATGAATGCAGAATAAGAATGAGGATTTTTTATGTCTAATCATAAAAAGACAGTAGAAAATCATAGCCAAGATTGAAAGCAAAAAGAAAAATAACTAAAAAAAAAAACAAACCATATAGTAAAGACCATACAGAATAAACAAGTGTTTAGTGCAATTAAAATAATTTTACAAACTTTGAGACTGTTTCCTTTGGGACAGTAGAAGTTGGGTACTTTTAGCTTTAGTTAATTAATTTGTTCATTATTAAAATCTCAGCAAAAGCAGCTGTTGGAGGGGGTTAATGAAACTGGTAATCTTGGAGACAAATCTGCCACAACTTCATACTACCAGGCCCGACCAGTATTGAGGCTGATGATGTGTTCCTGGTAGATACACACCCATGCACATGCATACGCACACAGACATGTACGCCCAGACAAGTTCAACAGAGCAGCACTGACATGCACAATCAGCACCCACACAAACAGCATCAATGACCTGATTCCTCCTGTTCCTACCTGCACAGGATCAGAATGGACAATGTGGATCCTTCAGTATTCAGGCTAAGATTTTGGTCTACCCAAGAGCTGACTAAAAAGCCTCAACAGTAGAATCAATGTGGATTTTTCACATCGAGATCCTGATGGCTTCCCGGGTAGGGGCTAGGGATTTTTTTCCAAACCCATTATTGGCATTACTCACCCGGCTCTTTGCTCCTTGTGTTTGTGGAGATGGGGTTATATGGGCTAATTGTTCTCTTGTGATGGCCATGGGAATTGCAGGGTCAGAGTATCATTTGGATTCCCCCACCTGCTATTGTTCCTCAGTGCTTCTGTGTGCATGCATTTTGCTTGTATCTGAACAACAATCTTTGATCAATGAGTAACTTGTGGAATTAAAAATAGTAATCTTTATTTGAACAAAGTTTGCACATATATCTTTGTATTGGAAAATATTCATTAGCTGCAAGCCTGTGAATAATAGGTTTTTAGGTAAATGTCAAAGTCAAGTTGTTTTAGTTGGAATACTTCAACAATCAAAGTGGTTTTTCCATGCATTTCTTTATTTTTTGCATTTATATAGGAAATATGAAATCAGTTTGCATAAAATTGACAAACAGATATTTTTATAGAAGTGGACTCCGTGTGTGTGTGCTATTTTTTTGTTTTGCTCGATTTTTGCTGTCTTCTGTCTGAACTAGAAGACAATCATGTTATTTATCCAAGTCTTGGCGGGTTATGATACTGCACAGAACTTAGACTGAAAATCATTCCAAGAAATCCTAAGTATGAACAATAGAAATGCAAAATGTACTTTGTGTTTAGAAGGATTTTTGCAATTAAGTTATAAAAAAATAAAAAAACAAGAAGCTAAGGAATAGACCATTACATTGCACAAAACTAGTAAAAAGTTTGTATAAGAACTCAAACAATTTTCTAATCATATTTAATTCTATCTTCATCCATCTGCATAAACATCAAGTATACTCAGACAGCCATGCAAGAATATAAAATGTTAGACAAATTATCAAAATAAATTGGCTGGAGCACAATGCATGCTTTTTACTGACCTGTTGTTTTTCTTTATGTTTACTGACTGGATGCACACAGGCATAAATCAAAGCACTTCCAAATAAGATTTTTTTTTTTCCTCACTCTACCTGTACACAGAGATTTGCCTTTACATCTCATTTTATTCTTTCTCAGTATAAAATGATTGATTGATTGCTCACAGCTTGCATGACTCCCCGCCGCCCTAGATCCATCTCTGCTCTTCACACTCCGTACAGTTCTTGCATCATTGACTTTCTGCCAGCCATTTTGCTGCCAGTGCATGAGCTGACATTTAATGATCTTTAGATGCAGTAATGTCACATTTATCACTCTTTATCAGTTGTGACAGACCTAAATTCAAATGCAAACATGAAATGCAGACTGAACCCAATCCAAACAGTGATATATGTTTGAGTGGCACCCGTCAAAATGTGTTGAGAAAGAAGTGAAAAATGACCTGTTTCCTATTATTTTATGACTGCAGATATCAGTTTTCTAGGTTTACTCTAAAACATTTTCCCTTGTAGTTTTCAGGGAAATCCCTTTCAGTTTATGTCATATCTATTTCGATATTTCAATGTTACTGAACTTTCAGCATTCCCAGTCTTTATACTCTCAATTTAATTCAGTCCCAGGTTTGCCATGTAGAATTCCAGGAGCACACTGATTGCTATGATCACCCTACCTTTGTCAGAAAAAGTTTCTCCTTTTTGAATTTAAGCAGTGCTATCTGACACAGTAGCTGACACAGCTCCTTTTAGTGCAAGTTCCAAAGAATAATTATGTACATATTTAGTCTGCTTTTATCCTCTGTCTTCCCCATACTAGCACTTAAATTTTCCAGAAGCATCCACAACTGTGTTGGTGGAAGGACCTTCGCATTATTTTGCATGTTGTCCTGACTAGTAAAGATTAACACACATTTACTACCTGGGCACCACTTTCCAGTTATTACCATGCCCTTCAAGAACAGATTCAGGTTTCCAGGTTGCAAATATGGCAATTAGTATTTTTGGACATTTGTCAGTAGTAGAAAAGAAAAAAAGAAAATTAAGCTGAAAGGAGAAAGAGAATGGCAAATACACATTTCTGATTTCTCCAGCCCTAGAGAAGGCCAGTCACTGAAAGATTTCTAAAGAAAGCGTGATGGTTGAGCAATCATGACTTGTGCAAGAGGCTGATCAAGTTGTATTACTGCAAGTTTCAGCATCTGCTATGGCTTCTTCATAGTATCCATCACCATGGCATCTCTGTTATACTGCTACAATCTGAAATCAATCCTTAGCAAGACTTCATGGACATGTCCTTCATCTCAGATAGTGAGATGAAAACATTAGTAGTATTAAAATGTTTACTTATAAGTTACTCATAAGTTTACAGATATAATCAATCACCGTTAAGATAGAGTAGAAATGCATAGCTTCCTGATTTGTTCTACAGATTTCCACCTGTACTAGAGTAGTTTGCATTTGATGTCTGGTTATAACTAGTATGCTGTCTGTGAGAAAGAGCCTTAATACCAACCTTCAGACAAAATTCTCCTCAAACTATGTATGTTTTACCAAAGCATAACTAATTTTAAAAGAAAACATTATAGAATAAAATAAAAGTGTATGGTGGATTAAGGAGATGTATTTGTAACCAAGTAAAGCTGGATCTCCTGGGGTAAGTAATGTTAAAATTATCTTACTGAACTAATTTTTGATAGAACTCAGTGTTGTATATTCACTTGTCCTTTTTACAGCATGCATAACATACTGCATTTGCATTGGTTAAAATAGTTTTCATTCTTCTCTTCATGTCAAACACAACTACACTTTAATTTATTTTTACATAAGTATCAGAGCTGACACAGCGTGCACTACAGAGACATAGATGTTGCCTGAGAACACTAGTTCCATGATTCTATGATTCCATGATTATATGAATAATATTTTTTCTGAGTATATTTCTTGAAACTCAGTGGTACTTCAGGCTGCCATTAATTATTATCTATATTTTCCTACATTTTAAGGAAACTGTCTAATAAAAACTTATTTTTTAAATGACTGAAAGTGACATTTCTTACCAATGGAGAATAAAGGAATGTTTTAATATTTAGCTCTTATTCAAAAATATCCTATAGCTATTTCCCAAAGATACTGTTGTTGCTCTCTACAACTCCCTGTAAGGAGGTTGTACTGAGGTGGGGTCAGTCTCTTTTCACAGATAATTAGTGATGAGAGGTAATGGATTTAAGTTGTACAGGGGAGGATCATATTGGTTATTAAGAAAAAAAATATTCTCAGACAGAATGCTGAAGAACTGGAAAAGGCTATCCAGTGATGTATTGTAGTCATTATTCCTGGGAGGTTTCAAAAAATGTGTAGACATGGCTATGAGGGACATGGTTTTCTGAGCATGATGATGATGGGTTGATGGATGGACTAGTGGTCTCTTAGTTAATCTTAGTGGTCTTTTCCAATCTTAATGATTCTATGATTCTGAGAGTAGAAAGCAAGAGATGCTACACTAACATGAAAAGTTCATGTCCCCTAGTAGCTATATAAAATTGATGGCAATTACTGTAGAACTATGTAAGTGATAGGAATTTGGATTGCGTTATTTTATTATTGTTTACTACAACACATCATCTTTATTGAGGTATTAAGTGAATACATTCTGTAAAATGATTACACATTAAAAACACAACATTTACTTCCAGGGAACGGAAAGAAAGAAGAAAAAGTTGTCTGTTTCAAAACCCAAATAAATCAAATTTTCAGTGTAATTCTATGTTCCAGCCATCATAACATTTCCCCACACACAGTTTCCTCCACACATCTCATGAAAGTCCATGGAAAAGCTCAGGGTTGAACTACAGGGCTTGGGAATCCCTACTCTCTGCTCAGAATAGATCAGAGATGAATGCATCATTGTAAAGAAACTCTTCTTAGGGCAGATTTGCTTCAGAAGTGTTTCCCTCACTATATCAACATCTTGTTCCACTTGCCCTTTTACTTCCTTCTCTTCCTGCTTACAACACAGTCACTGCTTTTCAGCTTTTTTTGATCTTCCTATACTACAGGATTTCTTCCAGCTATTTTTCACCTTATCTGTTTGGGTTTAAATTTTTCTAAGGGAGGAAATACCTTCAATCCATTTTTGTGCAGTGAAAGTATCTGCAGTTTTCCTCGTAGCTGTTGCATAGATAGCAAGAGAAATAAAAACATATTATTTTTCAGAGACCCAACTTTTTTCAGCCAGTCACTAGTTACAATCTTTACCAGAATCTTAAAGTGTTCAAAGAGCAAACAGCCATCAGCTTCTGATTTCTGTATTACTATTGAGGTCATAACTATTGCTTTTCTTACATTCTGGCAGTAGTTACAGGTTTATTCATTATTCATTTGTTATTTTATTCAAAAAGCTTTCCTTCTTATGTGGTTGGGGAAAAAGTACAGAATTCTGGAAGCATTGGAAATTTATAATAAATAGCTGTGTTTGGCACAAAATTTCATCTCTGAAGATGTCACTGCCCTTTGAAAGAAGGTATTTGAAATGATTCATAGAGTATTCTTGGAAGAAAAACACATCTCCCCTATTGTTCAAAGTTGACTGACACTTCTGTTACAATATCTTAGTTTATCCATCAAGACTTACATTTTCACATCAGTTGATCACCAGTTGACCAGTCTTCTCCAATTCTTCATTTGGAAACCAGAATATTCACATGATCCAAAAGAACTTCTGGAAAATAAGTCTGAAAGCCAGGAACTAACCTGGGATTAAGAGACACCAGTGCAGACTTCCCTGCTGTTGCTTCAGGACTCATCGGTCTTCCCAACTTTTACTCCTTTATCATGATGATTTTACATCATCTAAAAAAAAAATAAATAAATAAATTATTTTTTTTCATCAACCTGTCTGGTTTGTGAAACTGGTTTGTGAAAATGTGAAAATGTTTGGGCATTTTAAGAAACATTTCTCTTATGCCTACAGAACAAAGTCTTGTAACTAAGCAGACATCAAAAGGATCTTGTTTTCCTAAACCTATATTTATTTAGGTTAGTGATTAATATGGCTAAAAATATTTACAAAGTGCCCCATACCAGCACAACTGATGATCCTTAGCTATCCAATGAAACACCTTGCTTTTCATACCAGTTAGTACAAGTGTTTAACTCAATTTTGCAATGCCTGTTGATAATGATTGCCATAAATAATGATATATTTTGCATTGGCTGATTGTAAAGTTTTGATGCCTATAGTATTCTAAATAGAATGTTCATAAAAATGACTTTGCATATGTGCTCCTGAGGTTTTCATCAATCTTTGCAACCTGTACTTACAATAGTCCATTGTAAGACCAAAGGATATAAAAAGAAAAGAAAAAACAAACCCTCAAATAATGTCACTGTGGACCTCGGTTTTAGCCATGAAGCTCAAGCATGTGTACTCAAAATGGTAATAAAGCCTTTTTTAAAGTACTTTTAAAGAAAATGTGTATGTAATGAACAATCATTTTTTAAAAAATATGTAAATAGAGACTTATTAAAAGAAAGCAGAATCAAATTCTGAAGGATATTTCTATAATCACTGCTCTGACAGCCTTGTTGATTTTTGGATTTAACTGTTCTCTGTTAATGAAGTATGGATACAATGTTAAACTACAGGTGACAGCACTCATGACACTTAATTCTAGAGGGTAGGTTGCTAATTTTTTGTGACTTTTTTCATAATGACTAAATCATTAAAATATTTTGTTTTGAAAATATTCTTTTTTATTGTTTGTTTGTTTGTCTCTGCACCCTCTTAACATATTTCATTATACTCCTTGAGAAAAAAGATTTAGTACAAAACTATGTTTTGAGTGTTGACTGACGTATTCCATTCTCTTCAAACCGGGTTCATTTATCTTCTCTCCCTGCTGCTGTCTACTGTACCAACTGCAAGATATATATTTCTTTTATGAGAAGAATAATTATTCAGGCTGAATATTTATTCTCCCATAAAATTATGTGCTTTTTAGTCTATGACTCGATTTTAAACTATAAATCTTAAAATTCTCCATCATGAATCCTATGTTTAACACAACAAATTCAGTAACTGATATCTGTGATTTGGAGTGCTAGATATCTACTGTGACAACATGCTTAATTTCTTCAAAGATCTAGCTTCTTCATTTCCCCTTTCTTTCAGGATATGGCATGATGTTATACAAAATCATTTCTGCTTTGTAATAACAAGGAAATTGATCCAATGACCTAAATACTGGATGTACTCACTACAATGGAAAGTTCTAGGAAGTGGCATTCAATATTAAAATGTGATTATGCATATTTTATGGTGCTGTTGCACTTTGTGTCTGACGCATATTGTGATGATATAGCAGACTTTAAAACATTTCTGTTGGTTTTCCAGGGTCATTCAGTGTATTGTTTTCAAGCTAGATTAAATCTAGTCAATTTCAGCTGAAGTGTGTAGAAAATTTTTGTATACATAGAAGTAGTCTCGTAGTCACAATATATTTTGACAATTAAAATATTTACTTAATTGTATCATTTGTATTAAGACAACTACTTAATGTGATTTCTAATGACGGTAACCCTAACATATGATGTACAGTTTCTGACCTCAGAAATATGAATCACTTCTATTATTTTATGTATATTTTGGAGAGAAGTTCTTCCCCTTTTTTATTACACTTTAGGCAATAAACCTTTACCATGCTTGCATATGCCAGATGTCTAAAGCCTCTCTGCTGGATGTAAATGTTTTCTGAAGACAAAAATCAACAGCTCATTACCATACCATGAACTTTAGTTAGTCTTAAAGTCACTGCAAAGATGACTATGGTCTATTTCCTCTTGGAGAATAAGTGTGCATAAATTTTCTTTCAGATGTTTCATTTAGGTTCTTATTTTCCCATTCTACATGCTGGAAGCATCTGACTGATACTGAACCGAACCCTAAAATACAGAACAAAATTTCTATATTTATGTCGAAATGTTGAGGAAATAATATCTTAGCAACATGGAAATTACTTTTTTTTTTTTTTTCTATTGATCTTACTTAATTTAGTTTTGTCATGCTTTTTCTATTATATTAAATTTATATTATATTAAAGATAATCTATCAAATCAATCTATCTCACAGTAGAATGGACTATCTGAATGGGAAGTTTTTTCTTACAGTTAGGTTTCGTGGGTGTCTGCTTTTATCTCTCTCCAACTGTCCATCTCTATCCTTGTATTATTACTGAAAAGTATTTCTGAAAGGGAGATTAGTGGTTAACTTGGCTGAAAATGGAAGAGATCGCTGAATGCACACTCAAAAATTGGTGCATAATATTTCACAAATAATATTTCATATTATTGCTGCAAAGACCTGAAAACAAGTTTATAATTTGTTGGGATTTTCTGTTAACTTTTCATCCCGCTCCTCACCAGTTAACATTATTCTGACCATGCAGGAGCACAAAATTATGTAACAGACATAAGTGCACATAAGAGTCCTTACAAATAAGGACCATAATTTTGGTTTAACTTGGCAGCAGCTCAGCTCAGCAACACACAGCCAATCACTCATTCCCCCTTCCCACTTGGAAAAAAAAATGAAAAAAATAACAAACAAAATATAGAACTCGTGGGTAGAGATAAAAGCTTTTTACTATGACAGAAATGAAGAGAGGGAAGAAAAAAATAGCATCTCTGTCTCTCTCTGTCTTTCTGAGTATATATATATACAAATGTATATATATAAATACAGTGCAACATCTCACCACCCACTGCCCAGCATAGCATCATACTAGACACTGTGAAGAAAAATCACTCAGCTGAAACCAGGATGGCCATTTTTCTATGCTGACTGTAGGAAGTGTGAACTACAGGTGGTTCTTTCTGTGTGCCAGATATGACTGCACATCCCTACCAGCAGTACAGAGCTGCTTTTTTGTTCTTGATCAAGGAGAATATATAGCCTCGTTTAAACAAAGCCTCAGAGGTTAACTTTAGGAAGGAACATAGAAACCATAGGAATGCGATGTCTATTGAAGATAAGTGAAGATAAGTAGAGCTGCTGTTTGCAACTCAGTGTGGTTGGTCTCGTGAAGATAAGGACGCAGAGTTGCTGTTGTGAGACAATGCAATCCCCTTAATGTTTCACAAGGGTGACTAATAGCCTTCATCCATCGACCACCAGATAGGCCCAGAGACCCTCCCCACAATCTAGGGTGCAGGCTCACCGGGTCATCCGATGTATATGAAACCAATTTATTGGAAATGTATGGAATATGTATACGCTATGCCTATGAATGTGTAGTCGCTGCTTTCCTTGGTGTGCCTATTAGGTGAAGCGATTCCCCATGCACCCAGTGCTGTAATAATGTGAATCCCTGCTGGATATAACTCACTGGTGCAACAAGTTAGTCTGTCGGATTTCTCGACTTCAGTTCCATGACCCACTCACAGGCCTAACAGATCCCCCGTCTCCCTTATATCGGGACATCAGGAGGGCTACACCAACAGAAGAAAGTCTTTGATTTGGCCATTCACGAGCAAAAAATGCTGGCATCAGGGAAATCACAGGTGTAAAGTAGTTATGTTTATTTTTCTCTCGGTGAGACTTGACAGGGATGCAGCTTCAGTCAGTGAGGAGGAAAAGGGACACTGAGATGAGCTGTAGTGCAGAGGAGATGCTTGCTAATTACTCCTGCTGGTGGCAGGAAGGATGAAGAGAAGGTGTGAGATACTCAAAATCTCAGAAACGTGCAGGTCTGGAGAAATCTGCTAGTGGGAAGGACTGGAATTACTAAGCCTATTACTGTGGACAGGGGGAGGGCAGGGAGCCTGCCAACTTCCATAACTATACCAACTTATTACAGTGTTTGCAGTGTTTGCGTCACGTAATTAGCATACGAAAGACAATCAGTTCCCATTCATTTAAAGACAAAGAAAACACAAGCAGTCACAATGGTTTTCAATAGCATATTCTCCACAGATCATCACAGTCTTAGCCCCTGATGGCTCCTTTGCTCCTTCCCTCAGTGGCGGGGAGGTCTGAGGTCTTTCTTTCATGTGTTTTTATTTTCTGTTAAAGACATTTCTACAACATCTCATAAGACTATCCATTCTGTGGGGAAAAAATATTATTTGCATATTCGAACATTTAAAATGTCATCTCTTCCTTACATTACATCTAATCAATGTCACCTACAAAACACAACATCCAAGGCTTCTGCAAGAGCCAAACTCTATTTGCCAACTGGACAATGCAAGCATTGTCCTCTATGACAGTATTCACAAGCTTCACAACATAGTAGCTCCGGTAATTAGGAGACAACTTCAGTAAAGAAGCAGACAGGCCACAGATTTCAGATAACATTTTAGCTGGAGCAGTAAAGTGCTTCAGTTCTTGCCACCTGAATGAAGTACTTCACTCGAAGTAAAATAAGCCATAACCCATTTCCTGGAGAACAGGACATACGGTTCCCTGCTCTCTTGAAACAAAGACAGATGATCATTTTGCTCACACGGTTTTGTAGAGACACATTTCAGAATAAAAGAGGCATACTGGATTTGTTCAGATAAACTTGTCATTCCCGGTTTGTGGAAAATATTATAAATACAGGGAACAAGCATCACAGTGAGGTCAAAAGAAAACCATATGACATGCAGAAAATGGCAGAGAGAATGGGTAAGAAAACAATAGTAAGAGGACAGGAGATCAGAGATCTGGATTATAGGATGAGAAAAGATTATGAAGTAGAGAAGTTTAAGCAGTAAGAGATTTCAGAAGAGTAGGTCAGGAGTATAGGAATGAATGAAAAAGGGCAAAAAAATATTACAAAGAAAAAATGATAGCTCTCCAAATTCAGGATTTCTTTGATGTTGAAATATTTAGAAAAAAAATATTCCATGAGATTTTCCATTCATAAGACAACTTTTAATTTTTGCTTTCCAAATTTTTATGTAGGTCAAACCACAGATTTGATCAAAGCACATGACTTGGAGAGATTAATGATGTGATATTATTATATTGACATTGACTTTATTTAGTTAACTAGTTATGCTACCAAGGCCTCCAGAAAGGAATTCAAATGCAAATTTTCAGAAAATATTTCAGCTACCATTTAAATTCCAGCGTCTCCTCTGTGACATCAGAAAGTCATGTATAACAGGTTTCTGAAACATGTGTCTGTGGCTAATGATCTAATGATATTTTTAAAATTGTCTATAAACTTCTGTGTCTATGAACTAAAGTGCCTATAGACTCCATTGATTTGAAATGATTGAAATATCTTTAAGAGTTAAATGTCTAGGTGCCATCTGCTTTTGAGAAACCATATTTTTTGTCTTTTGACCTCTTTAAAAATCTGTATTTTAGCTTTGTGATACATTGTATTATTTCTAAATGAGAAGTAATAACATTTCTCTAACTCTCACAGACAGAGAGATTGCAAAATCCTCAAGAATGTATTGTGTGAAACGTTTTTATCTATTTCTTCCTCTCTGAAAACAAGT
This sequence comes from Phasianus colchicus, assembly GCF_987193195.1. NCBI lineage: Eukaryota > Metazoa > Chordata > Aves > Galliformes > Phasianidae > Phasianus > Phasianus colchicus. Next base: position 42,032,964 of record NC_143438.1, read on the forward strand.
GTAGTACACAAATCTCTTTACAAACTTTCCTTGCAAAATTAAACCATACACACCCTATTTTTTTTGTTTGTTTGTTTGTTTAAAAGATATACTAGCTGCTTTATAGCCAGCTCTGTTGCTTTTGGAGCAGTGATTTCAGCAGAAGATACTTTGGAAGGAGAAACTACTTACTTTTTTCATTGATAAATAATTTTCTTCCTGGACTAAAAATATTTTCTCCATACCAAACATAGGATATGGCTTTTTTTTTTTTTCTTTCTTCCTTTCCTCAGTGGTGTAATAGCTCACTCTCTATCCCTAATCAATTTCCTCTATAATTTCTTGACTGACAGTCATTCAAGTTTGTAACTGTCACAATCTCTCACTGATATCTTGCTGATAATCCTTATCAGTGAAGACAGGCACCACCACTATGTATTATTTAATAGCCACTAAATTAATTTTATTTCTTTTACTGTTTAAGCACACAAGAAGCCTAAGTTAAAATTGAGAGCAGGAGAATACACTGTTTGTTGTTGCTTGTGATGGTATTAAGCCATTGCTTATTACTTGAATAGAGTGACACTGTACTGTCTCATGGAATTTATGGCATGTCAGAGCTGCAGCTGTGGCACTGAGCAGAATATTGACAAACACCAGAAGTAATGCAGGCCATTAGCAATTCTTAAATCTTATGAATAGCTTCATTACAGAGATGGTATAAAGAAAATTAAATATTTTTTTTATGATATCCAAATTCAAGTCTTCTTTTTCATAATGACTTTTTAAGCAAGAAGTTCGGTGCATGTCTATTAGGATTCTATCTGAGAGATTAAGTGCTTATGTACCACAAAGCAAAGGCAGAGCTCTACGGCACCAGCAGGAGATACAAAGAGATAAGGCAGAGATTTAAACAAATCATATTTTGACTTAGCAAGCTGATATATCTAACAGAATCTTTTTTACTTGTTCATGAATTAATATCATGAGACATAATTCAGAAAATGTTGTAAACCTGTATTAACTGTTTTTTCTACCACAAGTAACAGTCAATTTGCCACTGACCTCTCTACCAGAACAAGAATTGGTCTAGTTGTGTGATGAACTGGATAGGTTCAACTTATCCCTAGTCACTCAGAAATCTCTGGGGGAAAGTATGCATGTAGTTGGGCTAAATCAGCTTTGCTACTTGTTTGTTGAACGTCTGTACCACTCCACTGAATGAAGACATTAAGCTGTCTCTGAAGTGAGCATAATATATACACATACATATATATAATATATATATTTTTTTCTCAATGTAAGCTTGCTTTTTACGTTATATTCTTATTTCAAATTAAGTGCAATGTACCATCCAGAATGACAATTTAGCTTCAGAGACATGTACTTCCTTGTTAAGTATTGAGGCTTTTGGTTCAACTTTTAGCTATCTCTTTACTTTATTAGTCATAGGACAAGAAAATATCATGACCCATGTGATAACGAGCCTTTCCAGCTAAAAAGTGAAGAGGAAGTCACTGCATTTACACCCAGTGTACAAAGTACCTCAATACAATAGCTGAAAATAATTAATCATCGAAATGAAAACTCATTCTTACGGAAAAATACTTCCTGTTGTTCTTAGCACTTAATGGGAATGAAGTCCTTGTCTTAAATGAGCTTTTCAATCAGTTATATGAAATGTGAAAATTCATATTTCAGCCATCCTCCTCTTTTTTCCTGTGAAGATGAAACTAAGAAGTGGAAAAGATTAAAGATTTTGTCTAATCTTAGGATTTGATGCTTTGTTGGTATGAACAAGAATAAATATCCTGCTCCTCTAAACAATGTTCATATTGACACTGCACAGTCAGAAAAGCAGAAAGTAGGGTTTCCTTCCCATTTTCATCCTGATCTAAACCATTCATGACACAAACTGCTTAAAGTCATAACAGTTCATTGGAGGGTATAAGAGGCCTACCTGCACAGAACCATTTTTCGAATGAGAACAGTAGATTGCATGAAAGACAGAACTTAATTCCTTTTTCTTGTCTTCCTAATCATATAAAACAGAGCAAGCCTTCAAAGATTTTATTATCTAAACTATTGATTCTGCAAATGGTTGCTTCAAAAAGTAGCTTTATTCACAGAAATACCTTGTTGCTGTAAGGTATTTATAGGATCAAGACTAGCCCTAGGTAGACAGGGAGAAAAGTAAGAGTTTCCCTAATCAGATATATATATTTTTCAATTTCCATACAAGATCAATAACAGCCTATGTCACCTGGAATATATCTGGTAATGGAGAATGAATTAAAGTAACCACTGTCTGTATCTAACATTTTATTTTTTTTTTTTTCACAAAGATATTTCAACCTGACAAGCATAGATGTTCCTTTCTGGAACCCAGCCTCAGTAGCAGAAATGGGATGGAAGTTATCCTATACAAAATTACTGTATAGAGCTGTAAAGACTTTCAATTTATTTTATCGTCTTTTTATTTAATACATACTCATCTTGTAAAACCTATCTGTTCAAAGACAATGTTAAAACATCTGAGATTATTTTCTTCTTCTTTTTAAAATATTAAAGCCCTTCCTGACATTTCTCCTTTTACCTTTCCCACCTAAACTGCCAATTAAAGCATGTATTTCATGTGTTGTCAAAAGCCTTTTCCACGTGGCCAGGCTCAAGCATCTAGGCTACTGCCAAATTTAATAATTTCATTAAGATAGTATATATTATCACCAGTTTTCCTGTGCGTATATATCTGTATCTATTCATGTGCAATCTATGTACAGGTTTTCAGATGCTAACATACGAGCAGGAAATAGCTCTTTACAAAGGACTTAAAGAGCTCCTTGAAATACCATTTCTGAGACAAGGTTATTGGTAATACTGATCCTTCTTCTAATATCAGAATACATTCATTTTGATATTGTTTAATTTATTGGTTGTTGCTTTAACCATTCATCATAGGTATGTACTTCAGTAATTCATTGATATATGGTTGTCATCAACTCCAAATATCTGTGATAGAAATATGAAATACTCCTGTTCCATAGATCTGTCACAGGAATTAGATGTTGTAGGCAATGTGCCTGGTGTCCTAAAAAAGGATACCGACTCATAAATTCAGAAAAATCTCAACAGTTAAAAGGACTTGGGAATGTTTCTATGGCATTTGCTATTTACACAACGAAATACCTAACTAGATTCTACAGACTCCTCTCCTTCTGCTCTTCCTACTCTCATGTGAAGATGCTAGTGGTGGGCCAATATTTCATTAATAACACTTTCTCCAGACCTTTTTCCCTGCTTCCAGTTTTCACTGAAACTACTGGGATTTTGACTGTAAGAATCCACACATATAGGAAGCTAGTGATAGTTCTGGAGGCTCATTTCAAGATACTAATGCCTCTGAGAATGTTCAGCCCTAACGCTGTTCCAGTAGATGACTGGATAGGTGTTATAGGTGCTATCTCATAGACAATGTTAATTTTTTTTTTTTTTTAATTATTGTTTAGCATTTTTACTTTCTCAGGAGGAAATTTTTTTGTTTTTCTCTCTCACTTTGAATATATATAAAAATATATGGAAAGCTGTTTATCATCTCTTAATGATTTACTATTTTGTATTGCAGAATATGTGGTGAAAACCACATCTTCTTTTGCCATGGCAAAACACCGAAGCATCATCATTAGCTCAGGTGTGTGTACTCTGCAATTTAAGTTTGCAAGCACATCATTTTACTTTGTTCTTTGCATTCCCGAGGAAAATTAATTTTCAGCTTTTTCAGGTACTTCAGTGGATACACCAGCTGCTGGAAAAATATCAAGTCCTATGAGAATTAAATAAAGAAAATTCATTTTAGTTGTCTGCCACTTCATTCTAGAAACTGAAGTAAACTTTACTTGCAAATTCCATTTGATTTAAATTAAATGAAGATGAAATACTATTTTACTGAAAACACATTTAAAATGGGAAGGAGCTTTTCTAGTAACAGGAATGATGACAGCTCAATTGGTGAGGTATGATTAGAGGAATATTTCTGAGGTATAAGAGTATTTGTAAAAAAAAAAAAATAATAAAAATAAAAAATAGCCTAAATTTACAAGGAACAGACAGATAACTCCAAAACACAGATCGTAAAACATTTAAGTATCAGGGAAGTGATGCTATGATAGAGTAGATATGAACCTAAATCATGTTCAGTTTTCATGCTTTTCAGACATCAGTGAGAGACAAGCAAGCAACCACTGAGGTTACAGTTTGTTATTTACCTGTTGGCAATAAATCCTGACTTCAGTCAAATAATCCAGGTATACAGTGAAGAAGCAATGGTGCCTTTTGTGGTAAGCAGCATGTTCTTCTTCAATCTTCAGTCAGATTAAATGGACTTTTTCAGAATTCCAGTCTTCTGTGAGGCTTAATCTAATTCCGTTAGATGCTTACAAAGATTTATGGCACCTTCCACACTTTGCTGCTGTTTTATGTTTCTTCTATCTGAAGACACTGACTAGAAGGAAGCTTAAGGAATTGTTTGATAATGGGTGAGATGCAGCATCAATTTTAATAGGGTTACGATGATTGTAACCCAAGGTGAGACTTAGAATAATTGTCAGTACCTCTCACAAAATATGTGTTTGCACACCACGAAAACCATCAAAACTGAAATAAATTCAGAAAACCAAGTAATGTATAGACATACTGTTATCTTAATGCCTGACAATTATCTCCAAACTGCTAGGAGATACAGTAAAAATACACATGAAAAGGCGGAAAAAGTTTGAAAGTGACCTAACTAAATTTTGGAAAGAGTGCCAAATTATTCCATAAGACATAAAGAAAAAAAATCACTATCAGTGAGGACAGAAAAATCTGTTGCAGCAAATGATTAATTATGGAAGTTGTCTTAAATGCACATTCTGCATTAGTTTAGTGGCGTGGCCATAACAACTTGGAGAAATTTAGTACCATTCAAAATACATCTGTATTATCGATGTTTTGAGGAACGCAAATTCAAGGCTTTAAATTGAAATCTTATAGTGAAAAATTAGCAATGCATTCAGCACTTTGTCTTTTATTTAAGTTCCCAGTGGAATGTATATATTTCTGTTGATCTGGTAATTCTGCATCTTAAAAGAACAATTAAAAGGAGACTAGTTTATGCAAGTGCATTACAGTGGATGCTAGTTATTTTTATTTCCTTGCTAGTTACTAAATACACAAATGAATTTTTTTTAAATTTATATGGCACTTCTTGTTATTAATACTGTTCATATTCAAATACTTTATTGGAAAATGTATTGGCATGAATGTTCTACTCAGAAGATAAAAAGCAAAAAAGAAGATCTTGAAGCTCAGAGAAATCTGTAAAAAATCATGAGCTCAAAAATGCTTCATCTAGATAAACAACAATTAAATAAGGCAAAGCATAACAAAAGTATAGAAAAATGTAGAAAACCATAAAACCAACCAACCAACCAAAACCAAGTAAACAAAGAGAAAGGAGAAAGCAGTACCAGGCAAAACAATCCTCATCAAAATTAGAATGAATAGCTTTTCTCCATTGTTACCTGATGTTTCCTTTTAGCGTTGCTTTTGTTTATTTTACTCTTTTTGTTTTTAATTAAAGTTACAGCTTGTGTTTATAGACATGTTTATAGTACATACCTACATGTGCTGAATCTGCACAGACTTGGCAGCATCAGCACATACTTCCTCACAACTGCTTTACATCCATCCATTCTCAATCTATTTGACTAACAGCTGAGCAAATGACCTGGTTTTCTTTGGCCTCTCTTTTGATATAGTCCACAAGGATACCAATTAATTTCAGCATTGATGATTTGGTCACAAAATATATTTTTCTACCTATTTTTTTTATCCTTAGAGAAGAGAAAAAGAAAGGAAGACAGAAAGTTGTTTTTCCTGTTTTGTTTTGTTTGTTTGTTTGTTTAACGAAAAAGAATCTTTGTTAAGAATGAGAAAGCAAAAGTTATTTCTTCATACACACAGGGGTAGTTATTTCTGAAGTGTTGATTTTCAGGGCCAGATCCCAGTAGGTGTTAATCATTACATTGCCATTCTCCTCAGTCTACTACTGGCTGAGGACTGGTCTTTGAGTTTTACTTTTATCTGTTTAAGAACTCAAGAAAATTAAATGCTTTAAATATTTTTTAAAAATGCCATATTTGTGCAGTGTCCAATCTTTTTGAGCAATAGCAAGAAAGAGGTTCAACAATCCATATCTCTTTGAAAATGAGAAAATATTTTTGCATGTAGACTAGCTAAGGAATCTGATTTGCAATGTAATTAATTCTTTTCTGATAGTTGCCCCAGCCAAAGAAATATATTTGTAAATATAGAAAAGAATGAAAAAATTACGACTGCATGCTAAGCCTATATATTTCTACTCATCAAAAGTTTTTCATATAATGTATGAGTTTGTTGTGGCTTAATCCAGCAAGTGGCTCACCACACAGTCATTCACAGTCATTCACCCCCTTCCCCCTACTTTCGCACTGGGATATGGGAGACTATCAGAAATAAATATATATATATATATATGTATATATACACACACATACATACATACATATATATATGTATATATGTATGTACATATATTTATATATAGTTCTATATGTAGTTTTGACTACATATATATACACATATATAACAAGTGATGCACAAGAAATTACCATCCCAAAATCCAGCTAGCCCCCTGAGCAGTAGAGGAGAACAAGGTGAACTCCAATCCTCATTCTGCTTGATGTCAAATGTTATAGAATTTCCCTTTGGCCAGTTTAAGTCAGCAGTCCTAATTCTGTTCCCTCCCAGCTCCTTGGGCACTTCACTGCAACCTGCCTTGGCTCTATACAGCACTGCTTAGCAGCAGCTATAAAAACTGGTATGTTATCAATATTGTTTTTCACCTAGAACAAAAAACATAGCATCATACCAAACACTCTGAAGAAAACAATTCAATCCCAGCCTGAAACTAAGACGGAGTTTTCAGGTGAAATAAGATTATTTGCTCAAGATTGGATTAACGTTTTCAGTGCTACCTACATGTCTTTTCATGATTCCCTCTAACATCAATGTTTTTTATTTGTCTACTTAAAAAAAACCCAAAAACATAAATAATATACAATCATGTGGATGAAAAGAAAAATCAACTTTAAGGAGTCAGGTGGAGTTTATATTCTAACATCAATGAAGTGAAAACTAATGGATTGTCATTTAGTTAACACACTGGTAAGACAATGAGGTTTGTACCACAGCAGCAGTTAAGAAGAATCCTTTTAGAAATGATCCTTTGTCGGGTAAGCAAGTTAACTGAGTTTCAAAGATTCCTAAATGTCTAGTTCCACATAATTTGTTGGAAACAAGGCAACTAAATACTTTGGATGTTTCAATTTAGTGTCCAAGTGGGCAACCACAGAATGAAATGGAAATACTTCAAGAAATCACCAGTATACACACACTGCTTTTTTTTATCTTGTAGGAAATTATGTGGATGAAAGGGGAGTAAGATGCAGGATAGAAAATCAAACTTCTTCCAGTTAGTTATATGTTGTATGAGTTAACTTTGAATGCCTAAGTTTTCAATTTATCCTTCACTGAAAAAATATGTGGCTAAAATAAACGCTTTCAAACAAGGCCAACTCAAATATACTACTTTCACACAGAGAGATAAACAGCACAAGCCATGTAACAAGAACAAAAATTTAATCATTTACCTCAGAGAATTTATTTCTGAACTGCTCTAAAGATGAGCTTTGTAGCTTGCTTACTGTTACGTCTATCTTTTTTTTATCAAGACTTCCCACTGTTGAGGTTACTATGACTACTGTGATGTTTAGGCCATGTGTAAAGTTTCTTTTTGAGAATCATTCTTACCATGTAAATAATTGTTTTCATGAGGGAGAGAGAGGAAAAAATGAAAATGTTTGGGATGATGCACTTTTTTCTGCTCCAGGAATTGAGACCTTAGGCCTGTTTGATTTAAGATGATGTCAATTTGATTTTCATTTTGCTCTTACTGTTGAATATGTCTTACATTTTTTATGCAGATCATATAAGGTAATTTGGGTCTGGATAAAAATCTGAATAGCTTGAGTTTTGTGAATTCCTATTTTTCTCTTTTCATTTTGATTATTTCTCTTGTTTATGCAGTGAATGTATGTCTGTGTTTCCCTCTTTCTTCTCTTAGTTTTAAAAACATTGAAATATGGCTCGAGATGGGCCTATGACAATAATCCACATCTGACCAATTTCAGATGTCTTGAGAATTTATGTTTACATTTAATAAATTTTGTGACTGGCCTTTCTCTTTCTGAGATCATATAAACCATCAAATGCATTTTGTTATATTTTGTTGGCTCTTCTCAGATTTTTTAGCCTCCAGGTGCTAGAGGCAATGCCAGATGTGAGTACAAACTGGGAGAAGAACTCATTGAGAGCATCCCTGTGGAGACCTGGGGATTCTGGTGGATGAGAAGCTTGATAAAAGCCAGCAGTGTGAGCTTGCAGGCTGCATTATAAGAGAGGGGGGCCAGCAGGGAGAGGGAGGTGATTGTTTCCTTCTGCTCTGCCTTTGTGAGGCCCCATCTGAAGTATTGTATCCAGTGCAAGAAAAATGTGGAGCTGTTGGAGAAAGCCTAGAGGAAAGCTACAAAGATATTTAGCACTTCTGAAAAACCTCTCCTTTTAAGAAAGGCTGAGAGATCTTGCCTGTCTCTCTCCAATTTATAGCAGGAAGAGGAAGTTCTTTTAATATATGTATACCCAATGGTGAGATTAAGACACAACTGGTCAAACAGTTTACTACAAATCCTAATCACTAAGGGAAATGGGGAAGGGAAGACGGGCGATAGAAAAGACATAGGAAATAGAACCAAGGAGTCTTTGTAGAAAGCAAGAAAGAGATAGTCACCACATAGGGTTCCAACATTGTTCGTGGTTTGGGCATTAATCTTCTGTGGTGATGATGGGTCGTTGGTCTTCAGTAGTGATGGGTCTTCAGAGGTTGTTGTTTGGTTGACAAGTACTCTTTCCAGCGACAGTACAAACTTATTTATAATTCAGAATGGTTGAGTCAGCTCTCTTTGGAATGACAGTTTCTGGCTTTTGAATCTCGGCAGGAATTCCTTTGTTCCCGTCTTCCAGGGCTTGCAACTTTTAAGTCAGCAGATAAGAGGAAGCTCCAGATGTATTTTGTCTTTCCTCTCAAGCTGGAATCATTTGCTCCCAGGCCCGGTCTTCAGGCAATTAACACTCCTGAGCACTCCCTTTTGAAGGCAAACAGCTGCAAAAAAATGCTTTCAAATGTAAAACTTTCAACAAAGTGATGCCGACTACCATGGTTGATGCCCACTTCTCATCTCCTAGATAAGTTAGTCTTATCGCAAGAAATGCCTGGGAAAGCAAGCTTTGAGCCAGAAGCAAAGAAGGGTTCAAATATGTGCATATTCAGTTTAGAGAAGAGATGACTTCAGAAAGCCTTTTCATGGAGAATTTTTTTACTCAGAGTTGTGATGCACTGGAATAGGTTGCTTGGAAAATGTTCCATTCCTGGAGGCAAGTTCCAGCAACGTGCCGGATGGGGCACTGGGTGGCAGTAGTGACAACTCTGCCTACAGCGGGGCAGTTGGAAATAAATGATCTCTAAAATCCCTTCCAACAAGCCATTCTGTGAAATGCCTTTTGCCAAGATCAGCACAAGTAAGAAAGTTATGCTAGAAGATCCACTGAAAGCTACCAGCTATTCCTTGAACTACAACACCCTGTCTTTCTACTTCAGTTGAATGAGTAGTAGAATTTGAGTAAATTTTATGGTAGGCCTCTACTACATAAGTCATAGCAGCTATATTGGTCAAGGAAGTGACTGGAGATGTAAAAATGTCTGAAAAGATGCATATTCTTCCCAGAGCAAGGAGGAACATTGTGATTCCTTATTTCCTCCTTCCTTACATCAGTAATGAGCTTGAGAATATTCCACTGAGATGACATAATAGAAAGATAGGTAAGTAGTACTGGTACTATTTAACATAACAATTTATCTATTAGAATATCTTGAAAAGTTAACAAAGCTACATGAGTTGTAAAGGCTTATAAAAATAAAGTGACTCTAGTCCAAAGAATTCAACAGTGTAGTCTTATTGCCTAAAGTAATGCATCTTCTCTACTTGAGAAAATTCTGGCCCCTCTTTAATTTTTGGTATACAGTGGTGTTAACATAAATCCTTTAAATTTGAAGTATAGACTCTTATTACTTTCACATTCAAGGAAGACATTCCAAGTTAATATAAAATCACTAAGGTTAAACATTTTCTTAGTAATATATATCATTAATAATTGACAGTAAGAACCTTTAACTCATAAAAAATTGAGTGTGGCAACTAAATTTTCACATATAGCCTTTGCACTATCTGTGAGTAATGGTACAATTTAGACTTCATTATGAGTACAATTTGAAAAACTTTAATAAATAATTAATATAGATTATAAAAGACATACTGTGGATTTGAGCTTATGTGCTTTAATTACATATAAACTCATCAGCAAAATGTGTTGCAACTGATTATCAATCTGTTTTATAACCAAACTATCTCCAGTCAGATGCTGTTACGTGCAATTATCCAGCAGTAGTAACAATTGCTAAAAATTGATAAGCTACTTATAAATGTAACCTTAACATAAAATATGCCCGAGAGAACATTCATGCTGACAAAGTTATTTAAAAAAAAAACAAACAACAAATAATCCCAATTTCTCTGATTATTTAAAAATCTAAGCACAGATAGTAGTTCAGACAAAATCAAATGTACAATTTTATATATTTTTGCTGCAATATATGTGAAAGTGGTATTTTTCTAGTCTCATTTGTTGCTAGCAAGGTATGGAAGCAAAATTTTGCTGATTCCAGAGAAGGTCTTTCACTTGGTCAATATCATCATTTTTTGCAGCTATAACAGATAATATTTGCTGCCCTATTTTTGGAAATTTAGTCTTTTCAGTGCTTTCTGCCAGATCAGAAGTGAGTTTACTGTTTCCACCAAAACAAAAGGTTTTCAGTACTGATAAGAGTGGATGCCATATCACTGGAGAGACATTTCCTTTGACAGGTACAAGCCTATGTCTTCCTGCCACGTAGGAAATGGGCATAAAGACAGCACATGATTTATACAATATTTTTTTTTTTTTTTTTTTTTTTTTTACAGAAGGTTTTACTGTAAATTCTGAGGGCATCAAAAAGCATTTGATTTTTTTTTTTTTTTTAAATTTGATTTGAATTTGTACTCAGCTACCTACTACAAAACCAGAAAAGAATCTGAGCTTGATGATGGGTATCTTCTAACTTCCAGATCAGCGTAGAAATAAGGACAACTAGATTGTTTCAAATAAGAATGACTATTTCTTCAGTGAGTTTTCTGTCAATGTTATGTTGAAATGACTTATTAGCATGCACCTCAGAAAGAAATTGAAATAACTAGTAATATTTCTGTACATATAAATTTTAATTTCTCTTGGTGAATGCATGCAGAAATGTATTATTATTTTCATTCCCATGAAGAAATATCAAAGATTGACATATTAAGGGACTAACTGTCTCCGCTACGCCATGACACTAACAAAATAAGAGTAAATTTTGGGCTACTATGACTTATATTTTCACAATTTGTAAGGGTTTTTTGTCTTTATTTATTTATTTTTTTTCATAAAACCAGAACCAATATATAGCTCCTGCAATCTGTTACTCTGGTTAATACTCACCTTTCACCATTTCTGTCATCACTGGCCAGATCAATCCAGTTTGTTCTGCTGAAAAGAGAGATAGAGAGAACTTCCTTTTAACTGTTTGTCTCTCAAGAAACATGTTCAGGGAACAATTACTTTACACATAAATACACTGATGGAAACAATCTGAAAAAAAATATTTGAGAAGTAGATTGGCCCATATTTCTCAGCAGAATTTTCATTCTAAAATAAAATAATGACAGTTTAAAATGCCTACATTGTTAACATCTTTTATCTTTTGCCCACTAATGTAACTTAGCCTGAAAGAACAGAAATTACCATGCTGTAAAAATCTAAATGTTCTGCTGGGGCAATAAATTTTCAGGACACACGTTAGTGGAGATTAGGTTCAAAAGTAGTTTGAGGAAATATTTATTTTATAATCCCAGTCTGTCATCTCTTCCAGGCTATCCGAAATGGCAGTCATCATCAGGGATGGTATAATTTTTAGTATCTGAAGCATGTATATTTTATCTTCAGGTCTCAAGCTTTACTGTACAGAAACCAATTATAACTTAGAAGAACACATGTATTGTTCTTTGCTACTGCAGAAATTGTCAATACATTTATTTATTGATTTTATGTTTTGATTTGTACTGTGCACATTATTAGTATTCATTATGAGTATGACTATTTTAAAATTCTTACTGATATTTGAAATTTCTTATGCTTAAGATGAGCTTTCTTGCAGTTTTACTACAACTAATATCAATATTGACCTAACATCATTCATTCTCAATTTTCTACTGAATTTAAATTTACAAGGCCCCTTCATATCTCTTTCAAAAACCTGAATTGCATAGGAATATTCTATTTAGTATTTCAGAGTCTTTGGATTGTTTTAGTTTCTTTTGTTTTTTAAAGATTGGACAAAATAGAAAGTGAATGTTATAAACTTTATGAAAACATTCCGTTTCAAAATAAGTCAGATTATTCTCACCACCAGCTGAGATAAAAGTAGATTTTGTGTCACTGAAATTCCTCCAGGCCAAGGACATAAAGCTTCTCTCCAACTCTAACAATAGTCCTAAATGAACTTGAATTCAAAGACAGACTTTGGATTGATGAGGTTAAACTCATATACTCAAGGAGTACTTATATTTTACTGGGAGAAGGGGCCTAGCCCTTCTGTGATATGGAAACTCATTTCAATAACTGTGGTTATTTTTGTTTGTTGAATGTACTCTATTCCAGCTCCTAGTAAGCCAATAAATAAAATGTTCCCTGATCAGAAGATCTTGTAAACATCAGGATTAATTTTGTTTTCAGTTTTCATATTTTAAGAAAAAGTAGACAGCAACATACATCTGAATAATCGTAAAATTCCTAATAATGGTCATAAGACCTGGCATAGTAGGAAAATAAATAAAAATGATTGTAAGACCCAGTAGGAAAAAAAAAAAAAAAAAAAAAAAAAGATAAGCTTCAGTTAAAAAAGTTGGTGATCACTTACCTATGAGGCAAAACTTAAATGTAGCTAGCAAAGCTATCTAGATATTTTACCTCCTCAATTCATTCCTATGCTTTCTATAGAAATGTCAGAGCTAGCTCTGAATTCTAGTTCTGAATCCACTACAAGATCAAGACATGCAATACAAATGAAGCAAAGTACTGCTCTCTTACAAGGAAAGAAATAGGTTCCACAAAACCTTACAATCACTGGGCTATTCAAAATTAATAATGGTTTTGTGGCAGATGAGTCTTGAATATATCTTATTTTAATTTTGCTGAATAAAGCTATCACAGAGATTTTTCTTGTTTAATGTTTGTAAAATAGTTTAATACTATTTTTTCGTCTTTAACTGAATATCTGCTTAACATACTACTTGAAACATACTACCTGATTGCTCAAAATCAACTTGAAATCTCAACATTAATAAATGACACTAATGAATATTCTGACATAAGACAGCAAGTTATTTTATTCACACAAAAGTACAACTGAAGTTTGTTATTCCCCCTCTACATGGTTATGAAGAGGGAAGCAGAGCTGGGACAAATGCTCAATTAGTTTTAATTAATTTTATTTGAGTGGCTTTCATTTAAAGCTGATGAATCACTGGCAAATTATTCAAGTGTACCCTAAAGAATCATATTCATTAAGACAATATCCTTTTTCATGAAGTCACTGTTTTAATAAACATGGAAGAATATAAAATTAAGGTTGATTTTTGGATTTGGTGAGGAAAAAGTACTAGCATCACCTAGTTCTGTGATATATCCTATCCAGTTTTGTTAAGAACTATAAAAACTGTTATGAACACTATTGTATTAATGTCTGTGCTGCTTGTGCTTCTCTAGCATGACATTTATTGCTGAATGTACATCACTGGACTGTTATTCTTTCTTTTCCTCTCTCTCTTGCTCTTCTTTTAAAGGCAATTTATTTTATCATTCTCTCCTTAACTAAATAACCCCAAAACAAACATCCTGTGATTGTAGATCTTTACTCACTGGATGGGAGATGTAGAAATACAAGATGCGTGCAAAGCATTTTATTAATGCTACCAAGCCTGAGGTGGGGCAGTTAAGCCTCTCACTACCATATGGGGGTGTTGATTGACAGATTCATATGATCTAATGTTATAATTGAACTAATTCTTGCATTTTACTGATATGTTTGTACCTTCAGAAAGTCATTTTGTAAGTACTCTATCCTCTCAGGAAAAGAAACTGCACCCTCATATCCAAAGCACACTGAAGAGTACTACTGGTTCATCAGTGGGCACAGAACCTTGCGGCTGTGAACAAAAGGCTGAACTGACTTCCCCAAAAGTGCTAACAACACACAGGTTTATGCTGTCTACTTAACTGATTCTAAGCAGCTGACTGTAAAATCCAATTTGAAGATCAGCAGAAGATGAATATTCATCAAAGGAAGTGCTGATTGAATAAGTTCTCTAATCAATTCACCTTTTTTAAATGGTTACATTAAACCCCACTGATTTGGAAGGTAAAAGGTAATTTCAAAGGTTCTGCTAGAAAGTGATTTTATTTTTTATTCTGTCTCTGGTTTAAAAGCTATTGGCAATTCAAATAGTTTCAAATAGCTGTGTGACACTTCAAGAATAATGCAAAAGTTTGAAATTAGGATGAGCAAATGACTATGTCATCTAGCCCTACTTGAGTTTTACATTACTAAGTAAAGTACAAGTCAAGTTCTTGGAAGAAAACACATGAGGTTTACAGATAATCATTCCAACTTCAGCTTTGGTAACTTAAACAATTCCAATTTTTGAACACAATGTATGTATATTCAAAAGAACACACACTTTCTTCATGGGAAAGATTTTCAAAGGTGTTAAACAATGTTTATTGTTCACTTTAGTGTTTTGTTTTGTTTTTACACATATATGTTTTTGCACTAACAGAAGAAATGCAGAGATGCATGTGAATATTTTCCCCTACTTAAACACCTTTCTTTATATGTCTCAGTAGTCAATGCATAGCAATACATTTAAGCTAAGAACTTATTTGGTAATAAATGTGTTGATGGACAGAAATGCAAAGGGAAAAGTGGCTATTCCAGAAATCAGCAATATCAGTAACAATATTTGAGGAAGGTATCAGTAATCAAGTTTGTCTGTGTGGAATGAAATAGAAGTGGAAACAAGTCAAGATACACTGGCTGCTTAATATCAAGGAAATAATTATCTGAAGAAAAATTGCAATTTGTAGGGCATAGATCTGTGTGCCTGCTTAAGAGTCTTCATAAAACAAGGGATTTTTTCCATCATTTTTGCACTGTTTTCTGTGGTATTGTTTAGATACTGTAAGGTCTGATAAATATATTTTTCTGAAGAAATTCACACAGAAAAGGTATACAAAAATATTATTCGCAGATTAGCAATTAATGTTTGGTATATTTACGGATATAAATCTAACTATAAAGCTATGTTTTTCTAAAAAACTTCTATAAGGAAAGGAAGTATATATCACTAGCTACAGAATTTCTGGCTATACTTGAATTTTGAGAAAAAAAGATTTACAGGTTTACATGTGACCTGAAGGGACATTATCCACTGAAACAATTAAAATAATTCTGTTGACTAAACAGCGTTTCTCAAAAGTCATATTCCTTACACAAATTAAAACTTTATATTTTATAAATATTGTTCAGTCTCTTCTTCCTTTCTTCAAATATGCAATCTGAAACTTTTAAGATTTTCACTAAGCACATTTCTCCATTCTTTATATCAAATGGGGATTATTTATGATTTCTGACTGGAAGCATTTGGAGAGCTATTGTAGAAAAGAAGAGACATGTAGAATTGTGATAGTCTCCTACAATTTGTATGGAACTAGAAGTGAACACTTTCTGTCTTATACACCTGTTGTAGCATCTTGCAGCCAAAGGACTTTGTTTCAGAGACAAAGCAGCAGGAATCTGTTCGAATAGCTTTGGTTTCATATTTAGAAATCTATGTAGGATGCTTTGAAGAGAGTCTTGGAATAAGACTTCATTTTGTTTTGAATCCTTATTTTATTTTACTTTGCTTTTCTACTGTAATGCATTGCACTTACTCCATTGCATTGTATAATATTTGTGAAAAGTCAAATAAAAACCAGCATTTTCTTCAAGGTAGTTATGCTTCATAGAGAAAGAGTGTGGATTTTTTAAATTTATTTGTTTGTTTGTTTTAAAACTCTTGCTTGGAACTACCAAGTATTGTACAATTGAAATGTCAACAAGTCAACTACCAGTCTTTGCTTGTGGTGGAATAAAAATGAGCAGTAGGCAGTGGTAAAATGTTCTCACTTTAAGAATACAAAACTCAACTTTCAGATAAAGTAGCTTTTTTATTTTATTTTGCTTTTTCTTTCTTATCCAAAAAATACATGACTTTGCTGTCAGTGCAAAATGCAAAAACAGAGAAAATGAATCAATGGCATGCAGTACAGCACTGTTGCCCTGCTTTATAATATACTCAGACCTAAAATTCGTAAATGTATGAAAAATAACAAATATGCTTTTTGTCATCGCTAATATTTTTAACACAACCTCAATGGAGAAGAACAGCAGCAAGTGGGGAATAATACACCAAACAACAAATCCAGCATTTAGCACTCAGCAAGCACTTATGTACCCATTCTATTGAGAAACATGAGGTAAATTTAATGTTTGCTATAACCAGGCTAAGAAAATAAATTAATCTACAGCTGAATTTAGGAATTTAGTATGGAGTGTGTTTTGTCTGGTAGCCTGAGTTTTTTTCTTAGAGGTTTTTTCATAAGCAGAACAACCCTAAGGTAATGCCATTCTCTCTTAGACAGATATATTTGCAAAATTCATGCTCTAAGGATTTTAATAGTATTGCATTTTCTCTATTGTGTTTAAATGCAACATTCTCATGAGTATTTAAATAAAAATGTACTTGTTTGTACAGCAGCATTAGGCAGTCGGTCAAGCTTTCTGCTAGAGATGTGTTCCACTTAAAAGCCAATATTAAAGCTTTTTGTATTAAAAAGTTTGTAAGTCCCACTTTCATCACAATTTACAACTGAGTCTTTTTAAGATTTTAATTTAGGCGTTGCATTGATCTCTTCTTTATTTCTACAAAATGTAGCTGCCTTTGAATGCTGCTGCACCTATGTTCATATATATATTCTCAAAGATTTTAGTTTTCAAAGTTACGCAAAGATTTCTTTAGACATATTTAAAAGTAGTGAACAAGTGAAAAGAAAGAAATATGATGAGCACATTCTTTGAAAATTAAGCAATTGATTTCTTCCAGAGCTAAGTTAAATGTGTAAAGGTTCAATTCTTCAGCTCAGGCAAACTTCTAAGTTAGTCAATAGTGCTTCATTTAGTTACATGGGCCCTGCCTTTCACGTCTTTCAAACAAGAAATCCATTTATTGAGATATTAGTTAACTGAATATAAGTGCTAAGTAACTGAGTTAAGCATGGGCAGGAAGGTGTTTGCAAAGTTTTGGGGAAGTTTTTGCAGCTCTAGAATCTAATAAAACAGAGTTTAATCCAAGCTGTAGTGAGCTGTTTCTTTGTGCTATGTTCTTGCCTTCCCAGTCCTTGCGTATTTACAAATGCTGTTGTGCACTACGTTTAAAGCAAAACTGACAATGACTCTTCAGATCCTGTCAAATCACCTGAAAACTCTGCTCATTTTGTTTCTCTCATCTAGAAGAGCTTCAGAGAACAAATGGGTCTGGCAGCATGCCTGAGAAGTCAGCAGATTCAGGCACCAATGAACCAAGGCAGGAGCAAATCCTGCAGTTAAGGACCCATCATTGATTATGCCCTGACTCCAGCCCCCTGTGATTAAGCCAGGAGGCTGTTACCTTGAGCATGCTAGATGATCTCAACTGTCACAGTGTCATTTTTTAACACCCCAATGCACACTTTCCCAGTGCAGCTTGACAGGGACAGGTGTTATTGCTGAAAAAATTTGCATGTAGAAGACAGTAAAAATGTTGCACTGAGGCATTTGCAGCCTAATCCTCCAGAAACTGAAGGGACAAATAATAAGTTACTGTTTTAATATTAGAACAATGGGACTTTTGTGTTTCAAATCTTTTCTGATTCCTGTGTTGCAGAGACTGTAATTTTTGCTGCTTTCCACAAATCTGTATTTTATGTTTATCGACACTGGTATAGCTGTTAGCACTATCGCATCAGAAGGGAGCAGCTGCACAGAAAGCTGAACTGCATCAGTGTAAATAGGTGTCATAAAACTGTCAGAAGGTGAACAGGTCCCAACCTGCAAACCTGCAGTTTTGTTGGACTGGGAATAGCTGGGGTTAGGAGACTCCCATCCTGTACTTCACAGTGCTCGGTGATATGTGAACACAGAGTCACATTTATCATTGAAAAGCGGTCTGAAATTACAAATATGCATACAGGAATTCTTTTATGCCTTTATTCCTTTATTCTTGTTTTATTTTTTTTCATGATTCTACTAATAAAATATTTATTGTTAACATGGAAAACTTTTAGGACAAAGTCCCAAAATTATGAACTTTACATTTATTTCCAGAAAACTGATGTCTACTGAAGTTTCAACAACATATCAGATCACAAGTCCTTAAAAATTTAAAATATATGTCCTTATATATTTGATTATATTTGAGAGTATTTCTTATGATATGCCCACGTCTATCATAAAATGCAGTACAGAAAAAGCTACTCTCATGTATATTTTCTTATTATGATTCACATTCATCGCTTAGGGTGAATTAAATCCACCATTAAAAGTGTTATAAACCTTCTTATAATTAAGATGAACCAGAATGTATTCTTCAATAATTACACTTGATAATGAAACTGATATTTCAGAATTTGATAATTATGTTGTCTTAAATTTGCTGATGCAATTTGTAGAAGAGTAAATTGTTAAGAAATTTTATATTCTTTACAGTGTGAGAAAAAGTGCCAGTTTTAAGTTAGTACATTTAGACTCTTTCCAATAGTATGTAAAATGAATCTTCTTTCATGACATTTTATTTCTCATATTATATAGCAGTTTCTTTTGTCCTATCAGGTACCCCACATTGATACCCCTATCTTATAATCTTTTCCAGAATAAAGAATGCTGCTGCGAAAAAATATATAGTTATTTGGAAAGAATTGCTAGAAGCAGTCAAATATAAAATGAAGTTTTTAATTATATCGTTGACTGGAGTATGGTTTATATCTTCAATGTTTGAGTATTGTTGTTGACTCCAGAAAATATATTTGCGTCCTTTTGAATTTTATTTAAAAATCATGAGAAACAAATTTAGAAGGGTGCAAAGAGAAGACTGCCTGTCCCTGTGTGACCAACAGCATCAATTTCAGAACTGTGACCCAAACAAAGCAAAGATTTTAGTTGTGCAAGTTATATTCACTGTGAAATGTGGCCAGTTTTCAGTAGAGATACAGTAACAAAGTTATTGAATTCTTATGGCAAGTAGTTGAGTGTAAGGTATATTTCTGGATTTGTGTACTGGAATAGATACAACTATCATTAATGAAAGAGAAGTTTTGTTTCCTAGGGAAAAACAAAGCTATATGAAAAACAGTTGAAGTTTATATCAATAACAATCTATGGAAAATAGCAAGGGATGAGATTTATAATGTAAAATGTAATAGAAAAGTGGAAATCACAGGAGAATAATATTTTGAATGGTATCAAAAAGATGAAGTAAACATTCTTTGAAGGAATTTTAGAAACAAATTGGAAAAACTGGAAGATAAAAAATAATGAACTGCAAAAAAGGCAAAGCAATAAAATTTACTTTTTTTAAAGGCTATTTCAAAGTCTACTTTCTTTAATAACTGAAAAAATAGGATCATCTTCAAAACAAAACAATTAACTCATGAATTAAAAAAAAAAAAAAAAAAAAAAGGATTCAATGTATTTTGAAAAAAAATATGGTGGTAGTAAGACCTTGCTTTAAGTCCAGCAAGATTCCAGAAAAAATATAAACAGAATATATTCTGGGAGAATACAACCAAACCCAATGAATTAAATGAAGACTGCAGCTAGTATTTTCCTCGAGGGAGACCATTCAACAGGTCACTTGAGAATGTCAGAGTCAGTGCATTTTCCCTGAGCTTTCCCTGCAATTCTATTGTGACAGTTATGGGCTGAAAAATTCTGACTGTCTAATCTGGTTACTTCGCCTCTAGAAAACTGCCCAGTTCTGGAGGAAGTAATTGAAAGAGGTCTATGTCATATGAGTACCTGAAGGCATTAGGAAACAATGTATTTCACTCTTGTTACAAGTTTTTAAGATCACTTAACTTTAAAACATTTTACTAAGATTTTGTTGTTGTTGTTGTTGTTGTTGTTTTTATAAAATATTCATCATCGATGTTCTATCACAGTACTAAGAAAGGCTAACGTTTTGAATGTCAAATTTATCTCCAGAGGATTCTGCACATAATACAGCTGGATTTTAAAATTTGTTCCAGTTGTTTGAGCCTGCTTTAAAAAAAATCAAGCTAGTTTCCAATTGTGTATAATAGTTAATTATGCTTTTTTTTTTTTTTTTTTTTTTTTTTTTTTTTCCCCCCTGAAGTTTCTGTTCATGGATTTGTAGTATTAACTGCTGGCATTAGTGTTAATAAATAAATATATATATAAATATATACTTATCTCCTGCAAATTGTGACAAAGACTAGGTCCTTATTCCAGTTGTGAGCATAATCAGAAGATCTAATTTCCACAAGCTATTTCTGTCAAACTAGCTATACAAAAGTAGTTGATTTGTACAGATATTTTAAAGAGCATCAGAAAACAGCTACAGGCCAAAAATATCCTCTGTCTGATTAGCTGGTCACTAATAGTAACAATGTCTTCAAAGAACAAAGCTAAAGAAACAAAATAGGTAATTTAAATTTGATAACAGAACAAGCAAAAAATTAACTGTAGAAATCTGCATTCTCATTTGTATTCTCATACTTGCTGAATTATGTATCAGAATAGTAAATGAAAAATGAACAGAGTAGTACCTGCATTACTTTCATTTTATCTGTCTGTAAATCAGGACATGTATATTAGCTTTTGGGGTGCTTATAAAAGAAAATGAGGATCATCTGTATGGAATAAAGGATTTAATCTTGTGTTACTCTGCTCTGTCAGTGTTCTGCAGAGGCAGCTATCTTTCCCAAAGGGACTGAAGGTCTTTCCTGTTGTTGGAAGATGAAAGTTGTATTAAGAATTGTGTTTAAAGAACAGCATTTAAAAGCTGTGAGATCTTTTGGCAAGTCATACACATGAAAACATTATTTTTTGTAGCTTTACTTCTGAAAATTAGCAGACATACGGAATAATAGTAGTTTGTAAAGTCACAGAGTATTTACTGAAAAATCCCATAAAGTTTAAATAAGCTGCCTTTGCATCTGACATTAAATATAGGAAAGGAGGAGAGGAGAGGAGAGGAGAGGAGAGGAGAGGAGAGGAGAGGAGAGGAGAGGAGAGGAGAGGAGAGGAGAGGAGAGGAGAGGAGAGGAGAGGAGAGGAGAGGAGAGGAGAGGAGAGGAGAGGAGAGGAGAGGAGAGGAGAGGAGAAAGGGAAAAGGAGAAGAGGAAGAGGAAGAAGTCTAATGTGACTGTCACTAGAACAGATTGTTTCATTCAAGTAGAGTACAGAATGATAGAACTGAAAAGAAGTGGCAAGATATTAAACAGATGTATTTTCTTCCAGGTGCAAAGTTTATGGAAGAAGAGATTATTTCCAATCTCATTTCAGCTGTAATTGAACCATTCCCAGTGAAATATAAATTTTCACTAAATTGCACAATGGCATTTTTATGGCTTTGGCTTGGCTTATTTTATGCGAATTAAGTGCCTGAAATACTCAATTCATTTTAAGTACAGTGAGTTGCACAAGAAATTATGAGAGCTAAGAAGTTAAATTTAAATTAAATATAAGCCAAAAAAAAAAAAAAAAGAAAGAAAAAAAGAAAAGAAAAGAAAAGAAAAGAAAAGAAAAGAAAAGAAAAGAAAAGAAAAGAAAAGAAAAGAAAAGAAAAGAAAAGAAAAGAAAAGAAAAGAAAAGAAAAGAAAAGAAAAGAAAAGAAAAGAAAAGAAAAGAAAAGAAAAGAAAAGAAAAAGATAAACTGAAAACCAAAACACAGATGTAACAATTATAAATAGAAAATCACGTCCTTGATCCTTTTGATACCTTAAAACTGAATAGTTTTTCAGGCTGCCTAATTTTATTTTCTACTGTTCATGTGTCATGAGAATTCAGCACATGCCTCTCTGAGTTCCATTTTTATCAAATGCTTTTTTTTTTTTTTTTTTTTTTATGTCATGCAATTATGAATCATATAATCATAGAATTGATCAGGTTGGAAAAGACCTTAAGGATCGAGTCCAACCACAACCAAACCATACTACCCTAACTAACAACTCTCCACCAGATCATGTCCCTGAGCACTACACCCAAATGGATTTTAAAAAAAAACAAGGATGGTGGCTCAACCACCTCCCTGAGGAGGCTGTTTCAGTGCTTAACAACCCTTACATTAAATAAGTTTTTTCTGATATCCAACCTAAACTTACATAAAGTTAAATGTACACAATCGTAAAAAACTGAGATTTCTTAATTCTTTTCTCATATATTAAACCAGTATCAGAATTAATAATTAGAAATTATCCTATTGGACTTTTTTTTTTTTTTTTTTTTTTTTTTCCAGCATTGATATCAGATGTTTAAAATGTTTCAAGAGAAGGTGCTTTAAAGGACTGTGATTGTGAATTGTGATTGTGAATAAAAATTCCCCAGTGGCAGCATATTTTTTACATGTTTCTCTTTGAACGATAAGGTTCTTGAGCAAACTACATTTAAAGTATGCTTTCCATCATTTAATTGAGTTTTGATTTAAGCACCTGACTTGCGCAGGTCAGGATGCCAGCTCCTAGCTTGAGGTTGAGAAGATTGCAGGTCAAGTCTAAAAGTTATAGGATGAGACTGCAGATGTGAAACAGCACCAGGAGACCTGGAGACTCAGGGACATGCAGCACTGCCAGTGGAGCAGTACACATTTCCTGGTTATGTCCTGGTGATGGCAAGAAGGGGACTTTGCCAGATGCATAGGCCCTACCTACTGCTCAGCTTCCTTCTTGATGACTGGAGTGAACGACCAGCTTTTGCCTATAATATGTCCTTTTCAACCTTCAAGTCAGGAAAAGAAGCACACTGTTTTTTATTTCATTGTATAGTAAGGTTTGGCACAGAGGTGACAATCCTGCTTTATCTTTCATTTTGCTGAGCTGTGAGACTGCAGAATAAATCTATACAACAGAATCATAAAAAAAAATTAAGAGTCTCTGTGAGTTAAAAAACATGGTATCAATTTTCTTATTTTCCATATTTTGCACTCTTGTTAAATTCTAACAAAGCTTTCTGATTATTTTTCAGGTTTCTGCTTGCTAATCTGCATCTGTGTTTCAGTGGTAATGCCATAGCTGGGAGACAATTTACTACACCACAGTTAGGGGTTAGCACATAACAATCATTTTAACTTCTGAACTGCAACAAAGTTCTTCTAACAGTTTTGCTAACACTTGTTTAAAAAAAGTTTTCCTTTTTTTTTTTTTTTTCCTTCCCCATTGACCACAGAGGTTTAAATGCATATTATCTGCTGCCAAAGGATATACATAATGAAATGTGATGCAATGTGATCTGCTTCTAGGTGCTTCACTTGCCTTTTTTTCTTTTTTCTTTCTTTCTTTCTTTTTTTTTTTTCCAAATTTTCTCCTTTTTTTTTTTCCTTTTATTTTCTTTTTTAGAAATGCATAGTACATTATGTTGAGAGTAGATATGTTTACGTATTCCAACAGGGAGGCAAGAAAATCATTATAATTGTTTATCTTTAGCAACATTTGAACCATAAAAGCAAGTATGCAAAATGTTTAGTTTACTTACTATTTACTCCTTTTTTCTTACCTGTGTGTAAGTTGACTCTACTTCAGATCTGATAGTTGTCTTGTCGTAATTAAAACAAAGGGTTTTTACTTTGTTCAGTTACAGCAAAGATACAGTCTTTACCTTCATTCTTTGGCAACAGACTGATTATTGTAAAAACTATATGTTAGTATTACATCCTTTTTTGTTATTTAGTACAATGGGACAAAAGAAAGAAGGCATTATTTTTTGTAGTTAAGACATGAGTTCTGAATTTCTGAAGCTTTTAAGCCTTAAATTTTTATTTCATGACAATGCTTTCAACACATCCATTAATTTTTAGTGTGTTAATGTTATTGCATAACCAGAAACTCAATACTTTCCAAAATGTAAGGTTTGCACTTCATCTTCATGATTGTCTTTAACTATCCACTAATAATGAATAAGAAGTTCTGAGATTACCAAATAAAAGCTGCTTTAAAAGTTATGAAACTCTTCTTATTGTCACTTACAATGTCAAATCAACCTGTGATTTGCAGTAATGTAACATTAATCTTATTCCTAGACTCCTACATGCTCCCCCTCTGCTCCTACAGCATGGCTGTCCAATGTTCTGACTGGCCTGGGATGTACTGAGTAAACAAGAATTAACTAGAGCTGAAGAGAAATAAAGTTAATGTATACAAGTAACAAAACTTATTTTTAGTGTATTTTTTATTAAAGCAAAAAAAACAGAGTAAGAAAAACATAAAACTTGTGGGATGTGACCAAATTTTTCTTTAAATTGAATGTCTGATTGCAATTCTCTACATTCCATTTGAAAATTCCCAGGTAAAGTATTTATGTTGTGTCATGGTTTTGGTTTTTTTAAATTTGATTTTCAATATTCCACATCAAAACATCATGTACTGGAATTAAAGTGTTAATGCTCTAATTCTATGTACCTGAAAATAGAGCCTCAAATATACAAAATAAATAAATAAATAAATAAATAGTACAAATTAAAAAAAAAATTGAAATCTTGAAACCTATTCTCAAATTTCCTTATCAAAAGAGAAAGTACAACTGCATATTTTTCACTGTTCGCAGGACTCCCTTTAGCCAATGTATCAAAATGCATGAAATTATTTGCCACAATTTGAGCTTGCCATTAATTTAGTTTCATTTCAAATGCTGTTATGTTTAAAACATAGCACAGATAAGGTCAGATAAGGTCATATTTAGCTTGAAGACACATGTTTAACTCATTTAAATAAGCAGTCAAATCCACCAAAAATGCTAAATCTGTGAGCCATTTGCCATCTTCATTCTTGCACAGTTTTTCCTTTTGATTCCATAAGGGACTTGATTTCACTTTTCAAATCATAAATTCTTTTTTGCCTTTTACCCTGACTTAGCCACTTTCCTTCAGAAAAGTAAATGATGACCCAGTTATCAGCATCCATACTTTTAACTAATTCCTAGAATTTGTGATGATTGAGTTTCTTCAACTTTACAAAATTCACAGCTTGATGATGTTTTGCACGACGTTACAAATTTTAAAGCTTTTGCACATAAATTTTCTTGATGTCTGATATGTCTGATACAGTGATATTTTATCTAACGTGAGTTGCCAGTGGTAATTGCATCATATTCTATTAATTTTATAAGTCTTTTTTTTTTTACCAACCACTACTGGAGCATCATCAGTAGCTGTGCCAGATATGTTGACAGAGGTTAAAGAAAATCACTTTAATATATTTTTTCACAGTTTTGTACAAATCAAGAGATTTAATTGTCTCTCTCAATTACACCAAAGAAGCCATTTCTTCAATGACATTATAATCGTTATCAATATCTCTAACGAAAGTGGCAAGTTGAGCTGTACCTGCAGCATCACTACTTTCATCTATTGCCAAAGTATAAAATTTGAAATAAGCAGCTTTATTCTCCAAATTTTATGATAGATTTTCCTATTTGTTCAGTTCAACTGACTATAGTCTGCTGACACAAACTGATTTTATAAAATTCCATTTTTTTTTGTCAGGACACATTGTGTCTGTCATGTTTTCCATACATAACTTCACCATTAGTAAATGGTTTTGATCTTTTTGTATGCAGATTTTCTTCCAGTTAACTAACAGAGACCATTTGAGTTTTAACATTTTTTAAAAGATTTTGTTGAGGTAGCAGACTTTTTTCAGTTTCACTGTAATGTTTTTACAAACCATTCCTCTACATGCACTGAATTTGGCAGTGTTTCTGTATATAACAAATTTTCAAATGATGATCTTTGACACAATTTCATTGCAAATTAAGTATATCGTGTTATATTATTTGTCTGTACTGCACTGCACCCACCCTCTGCATCAGAGGTGGGCACAGACCACAGTGCAGCTGTTCCAGGCCTCATGCAGCCCATGGGCAATGGGCTGGACATGCCCATGACCTACAGTTTCTCAAAGCTAAGCACAATCTAATCATATTCAACTCTTTGTCCTTGAGTTCAAACACTAGTTATAATTTTACTATTGTTTCAACACAGTCCTCCTTCAGTTGGTTGAGAAACTAAAATGGTCTGCTTACATATTCTGGGAACTTCCTTTTCAAAGAGAGATTATTTTCTTATTTTTAAGAGTCAACATTATTTTTCAGGGTTTTGTTTGTTTGTTTGTTTGTTTGTTTGTTTGTTTGTTTTTAATATATAGATTACTTTCTAAAGATCTGTGTCTTACTTTAACCACCTTCACAATACATTTATTGTCAGAATGTCAAAAGAGAAAGTGGAACTGTTAACCTAAAAGTGCAACAATTTTCCATCAAATTATAGTACAAGCCAGCTTTGTGAAGTCAACCCCATCATAAATTAATAACATGCTAAAGAAAATATCAGAATGAATGATCTATTTTCACAGTGAAAGGCAGTTCTGAGCAAGTTTCTTTAATGATGTTTAGAGGTTCTCTAATAAATAACATATCACTAAATAATGCAGAGAACAGATTAAAACTGAGGGGATAGAGTTCATTGTTTAGGCTTGTCAGTTACCATTATCTTGAAAGAGGTGCAAAAATCTATCATGATACTGAATGGTTAGGCAATAAAATGGCAGATGGATATGGGCAAATACAATTAATTCATAGTAACATTCACAGAAGAATGCTGTGGCAGTCTCAAATTTCCATTCAGGAAAAGGATCTTGAAATTTTGTGGATAGCAATGAATGTACTCCTATCTTGGGTGTTCAGTCAGTTCTACTTATTAAAAAACAAACAAACAAACAAACAAACGGTAAAAGAGAACTAGAGGATATGCAATATGCAGACAAAAAAAAAAAAAAAAAAAGAAAAAGAAAAATTAGAAGTACTTCATTTGTAAAACAGTAGAAAATATCAAATAATGACATTTTCTATTTTCTCTAAGTGCAAGATGTAGAAAACACCCATAGAAACAAGAAGTACTTGTAAACAAATTAAAGTAAATATTTTTCACATAAATATCTTGCTCATTCTGGGAAAATAATTTTCAACTTATTTTGCTTATTTATGAAGGACTGTTTCTGAATGGCATGGAGGTTCATCAAGGTCCATCATCAGTCATGAGCATTATACTTGGTAGTCAGAATTGAACATCCAGTTCATAAACTAGTAAACTGGAAAAGCTTTAAAGAAATGCTAGTTGGAGAATCATTATATTCTTGTTTTGTTCATCAGCTCCATCTACACACATTCCTTCCTGCAGGAACACAATCTAGCCATGATGGTGATGGCTACCATTACACATGAATCTGACCTAGCTTGGCAATCTTTATTTATTTTAATCTTATCCTACACAAGTTGAAAGACTGGGACAAAAAGAGAGAGAGAGAGAGAAACAGAGAGAGAAATGGAGAGAGAAACGGAGAGAGAGATGCCACAATCCGCTATCATCAAGCTCTACCAAAAGAATGAGGGCTTAACCTTCCCAAATGAGTGCTGCACTTGTATGTAAGACCTGATTGTTAAATATTCATATACACCTTACTTTTAAATTTTTTTAAAAATTTGCTTCCTTCCAGAGAGCATCAGATTTTTCTCTACTTTGGATTCAGAAAATTTCAAAAACAGTGAGTTAAGATCACATGGAGCCCATCAAGCTGTAATGCTTGGCTTCAGACCATTTTGACTCAGAGGCTCATGAAAGCTAACACAGGCCACAGATGAACTACATAGCAAGTAAAATAGAAAATTGATGTAAAATTATATATCTGCATTTATTGGATTTGAACTCAGAAAGGAACACTTCCAGCCGAAGAGACTGTAACAATCAGATAGCACATGAAATCTGGTTAACTCCATGTGGCAGAAAAAGGGAAGAATTACTTGTATGTCCAGATTGGAGCATCTTAGATACATGCTGTTTCCAAAATTGCTCCTTGCCTTATATTAAAAGAAAGTTTTAGAAATTATGTTCATGATTTACAGTAATACTACACTGTAGGGATATTATTCACTTCTAAGGTGTCCTTGAAAAAAATGTAATCATCATTCTGCATATGGTTTTTTGGATTAACATTTTGTGCCAAGTATTGTGTGCTGGTAATTTATTTATATTTTTCCCATTCTGAATTTGTGGTTTTCTGTAGTGGTGGAGGTTATTTATGCTCTGCTGCTTGCTGAAGAGATTTCATCATGCAGAAAAAATTATGTGGGTTCCTCAAATGAGATTGGGTTTATGCCCTACATTGGCAGCTAATTCTTGAATTAGGCTGATTAAATTGTATTTCATCAAATAAAATACCTTCAGGACAAAATAGGGCTGTAATCACTAAGAATGCAAAACAAAAAGTGCCTAGAGCATTCATCTGATAAACAGGCAACTAATCGGCAGCTACAATTAGGAAGTTTATAAAATCTATTTCAAAAGTTTTAATTAAAATGAACTCCATGCTTTGTAGATTAAAATGATATTTATATATATATATATTTATATTATCATAGGATTACGTAAAAGAATAAAACTTCAGAGCACATAGGATGCTAATGAATGGACACATTTTGAAATCAAATGAAAAAAGCAAAAAAAAGAGAGAGAGAGAGAAATATGGATGTTACATTCACAGGTTATTAACTGAGTTAGACATCAGCTTCACATAGTTTCACACATCAAGGACATACTGATTCACAAAGTTAGGTCCTATAAAAAACCAAAAAAGCTATGTTAATGTTTAAGTGTGTATAAGAACTAATATTTTGTGATGAAAAAAAAAAAAAGCTCTTGAAAGCTTATTCTAGATATTTTATCAAATCTCTTTTTGTGTTTATAGGATTTTGATCTCCTTCCTGTGTCTGCTTTGTCTTTTACAATGAAAATATTAATCAACAGTTGCCTCACAGGAATGAACTGATTTGCAACTGTCTATTCAGAGTTTTATAGATATCTCCTTGTTTTCCCACTGTTTTAACTGTAACTCTTAGATGATGGATTTTGTTTAGTAGTAGCTAGAGCCACTGAGAATTTCTAAATTTCCTCCTCCACTCTGTCCTATGATAGAAAAGCTGTAACAGTAACATTAATTAAATTCTGTTGTTCATATGACAGCTTAAAATAGATATCAAGTAGAATGTGCTAGGATAACAAGTACAAAATGCTGGGACAGCTGAGCAAGTAGAACGTGGGATAGCTGAAATTTACTCAACTAAAACTAGATTATAAAGGACTGTTTCATTGCCTATAAAACCTTTATTAATTCTGCTCTAAGAGATCTAGACATCTAAAACTCTTCAGCAAAATAAAAACAATTTGAGGATAATTAAAGAGAAAACATACACTCCTGATTTCTCACACTGATATATATTCAATAACCTTGGTTTAAAAAAAATATATATATAAATATATATATAAAATATTCAAAATAGATTTCTCATTTATAATTTCTTAGTGTTCTGTCCATATTGGAAAACAGTCATGTATTATAAAACTGTTCTGAAAATACCCACCATAGCAAATGCCCTTCCTGCAAACCTTTCCATGGCAGAGTTTACTGATGCACTTTTTCTCCTGCTTCATTTCTAAGCAGTATTTTAAATCTGCTTTTATTACCAAATAATTTTGCTCATTTCTGATAACCAGGAATCCCATTTTGAAACCATAAAAACTGCTCATATTTCCTGCACAGTTATCTTCATTCTGCAGTCCATCTACTCTAAAAAGGATACAATAGGAAATATCAAAGAAATTCTATGGGGAATCAGAATAACATGTTCAAAGGATGAGAATTCTGACTTGTAGAAAGCAAACTCTACAATCCTTGACATCTCCTGCTCCTTTTGTTTTACAGATGCTTGGGGACCTACATCTTGGAGAAAAAAAAATAAAAAATAAAAAATAAAAAATTTTTCTTTGTGGAGAAAAAAGTTTTCCTTTCCAGTGTAAAATTTCTTTTCATTTTAAATGTGTTGAGATATTTCCTATGATAACAATGCAAAAGTAATCTAGCTAAGCCTATCTAGTGCAGTTGTGCTGCTTACACTTTTACTGGATCTAAGTAAACTCTGGCGTTATTAAATTATTTCAAGCAAGACTGAATGTAATTTCTCACTTCATGTTTGGAAACAGGTGAGAGTGAAATATGTTACTTCTTAGGAATGCTTTCCTAAAATGAAGACTCAAAAAATTAGTAAAAATATGGTATTGCAGAGCAATTTCAATCTGATCAGAAGATCACTATAGACTAAATTACTTAGAGGGATTCACACAATAGCTTTGACTCAGCTGAATTGTCATTATGTAGATCAAGATTTTGCCTGCACCATTCTGTGTGTTTTCATTTCTGATCAAAATGTGGCAGAGAGAGATTAATTTACATGCCTCAGACCTTTATTCTCTGTGTGCAGCCCTGAACTCTGAGATGAAGTTGTTCCTGTACCCAGAATGTTATATTGACTCTGGCTGAACATCATGGGCTGAATTAATGACCTTAAGTTCAAGCTCAGGTGCTGGTGGCAGGGAGCATTAGCTTAGGGTTTGAGATGCCCCTGCTGATAGGAACAGTAATATGTGCAAGCCAGAGAGGGTTTCTCACCTGACAATGAAGAGCCCTGCCCTACCCATCAGGATTGCTAGCAGGGGAAGCTGGCATAGCTTGTTCTGTTTGTTGTAACTGACTGATGTAATAAAAATGGCAAAACATGAAAATCCTGCTCATAAAGGGCTCCCTTTCCTACAGTGTATGGTTTGCAAGAAAAGCTAGGTATAAACCTTGCCTTCAAAATATCATCCTGCAGGTCAGTCAAAATGTGAATAGGTACTGTAGGAAACAAATGAGACAGAATTTAGCATTAGTTACAGCAATTTTTCTCAGATGTTCGCAGCTTGAAGCTTCTTCTTTTCTGTAAGAGAAGGCTTTAGTCATCAGTAATTCATGCTGGACACCCATTGTGTCATCATCTATTGAAAATCTTTCTTTTTTTTTTATACTCACAAATACATTTTAAAATATACTGGATATTGAAATAGAAAGAACAGATTAATCCTTCTTATGTGGCTTTCAAAAGGAATGTATTTTGTACACTGAGAAAGAGAATGAATTAATTCACATGTTCAAATTTCATGTCCTCAAAACTACAGAGATGCCAAATTTAACCTTTTTTCTGCTGAGACACTTATCTTTTCCTTCTTGATTTGTATCTACAGTTAGTCTATCAAGTTAGTCTATCAAGTTAAAAAATGTAGGACACTGAAAAAAAAAACATTCATCATCCATAAGAAAAATTATTTTAAAAACTGTGTTACAGACTACATTTGAATGTGATTATGAATTTACCTTCCTTTGACTTCTGTTATCTATCTTCTTTTATACGTCTCAGGAATAAAAGCTGTAGCAGTCAGCAAAACTACAAAAGGAAAAAAAATTGACAAAAAGTTATACAGTTAAATGTGCTGCTAGAAAGCAGACAATTTGAAGTTGACATTGCCTTCACAATGTCTTCAAGGGTCAAAAAGTGTAAATTCACTCCGTGTGTGTATATGCACTGCATAACATGCAATACACAGGGACTTTCATTAACAAATGTAATTGCTAACTTAGCAATCTGTCTCCTTTAGATAACTATAATGCAACAGTGGGCTAATAATAATACGTGTGAGAATGACTCTAGGCTGAATTGGCTTTTTCTCTGCAAGGTACTGTTGTCAGTATGGTTCAAATATCAGAATAGAGCAAATCCCTAAGATGTTTTGATTTGTTGAAAATCTCCTGAGAACAGTATGAATTGTTTTTATCTATTAGTACTATAAAATAATTTGAGGGATGGCATTCTGCTTTCCACCCTCTGCCAGCATCCTCTAGGGAGCAACCATCCAGGGCATATTTAACTACAGTGGATTGCAGGTGATATGTATTTAATTCAATTGGCAGGGCATTGGCCTGTGTAGAGTATTGCACAACTTTATCTTCTATAGTTTATCACCAATAGGAGGTGTGTGGTAATTCTTTTCAGTTATCTTGTGCCTTAAGAATAAGTGCTGTTAAATAATTAGATCGCACGTAGTTCTGTCTTATAGGCACTGGCACATAGCATGTTTCTATCAAGTGCGCATTATCAGTAGGAATGCAAGGAAAATCAATATCAGTTCAGACTTTGGTGTCTTCTTTGGATGCAACAGCTTAAGATAAATCTTCCAAAAATGACCTTTCTGAGATAACCTCAGTCAATGATTCAAGATGTAGCAAGATAAATCATCAAACAGATGATTCCAAACACTAACTGTTTTGCTCACAGGTAGCAATGAGTTAGAAATGGGATTTGGTCTATTCTTGGTATTAATTCCTTTCAATTTCATTGTGTGAAATATTATTGATGCTACAAAGAAAGAGCTTTTGATAAATACAGTAAAAAAAGCTTAAATCAATAGTTATCTTACAGAAAGATACCTGGAATAATAGAATATAGAGAATCATTTGTCCCTTAGTGATGTGAGAATTCTGTTCTCCATCA
Source organism: Phasianus colchicus (assembly GCF_987193195.1). Lineage (NCBI taxonomy): Eukaryota > Metazoa > Chordata > Aves > Galliformes > Phasianidae > Phasianus > Phasianus colchicus. The sequence goes on from NC_143438.1 coordinate 42,066,040, forward strand.
TTCAGAATATAACAAAAATACCAGTGGCAGCTGCCTCTGACACTTTAGATGCCAGATGACTCATACTGATCTGGAATGTTTCTATTGAGAATTTATTCGTACATTTGCTGGAAGGAGTGCATGTAACCATGCCACTGATGGTTGGAAGTGGGGTAGCAAAAAATTAAAAATTACTCTGGACTGCATAACATGGAGTGTGCGTCATTCTGGGGGGACATTACTAAATGGGCTATGTACTTACTTGCCCATCCCATCCATTTTTCCTTCTATTTCTTTGTAAGTCTGCTTTTGTAGAGAAAAAAATCCAGTGTTATTATTATTTTTTTCTGATAGAGAACTGTAACCCACTCAAACTTGAATGATGTGCTATTCTCTGTTCATGACAACAAGCAGCAAGGATAAAAATATCAAAATAACTTTTATTCACTATATTTTAGAAACATCACTAGCAATGCCATGATAGCAGACAGTAACTCACAATTTTTGATGGCAAATAGACATTTTATTAACATCTTTTTTTTCTTTGGATGTGTATAGAGGGAATGTTTGGTTTGGGTTGCTCATCTGTGTATCCTGGTGTTGTATTTTTTTTAATAAAAATGATACAGACAAACTAGCAGGGCATGAGGGTTGAACTGTACTCCTTCTCAGTATTTATTTCAAGTATTGAGAAAGCCATGTATATATGTGCAGGTATGTGTATGTCTCCTTCATTGTCTTCATTTATTTGTTTGTTTCTTCCATCAAATAGTCAGGAGGTTAGCAAGGGAAATTAGGAAGATCACACATCAATGAACAACAACCCTCAGATAACAAAACACTATCCTAATGCTTGAGTGTGGCTCTGGAAATCTCGCTTTATGACAACACAGGAGGCAAATGAGGAGCCAATTCTCAAAAGCATTGTCATGATATGAAGGTAAGACGCTTCTTTTGAATTCTTGCATTTTCTAAACTCAATATTCTAGTCCACTTTACTGCTTAAAAATTCACAACATTATGAACTGAATAAAGATGCAGATGAGTTGTTCTCATTTTTGTAGAGTCAAGAAAAAAATATATATTTTTTATTTATTAGTAAACTACCTAATGGTTATTATTTGATCTTTACTTCAAAATTGAATAAGGTTCATATGCTTTTGGGGGATATTTTTTACATTACGTGGAATGTATTTTACAGTTATTGTTCTTGATTATCCTCTACTGAGATTATTTTGAAAGTATAGGTTTACTTGTTTATGTCTGAAAATGAATAGAAAAAACTTTAAAATACCACGGAATGAAGAAAGGATAGGGAATCTTTCTCCACATGACCTCAGCAAATGATCTCACAGGCATAACACTCCAGGTGACTTCGATAATCATCATGCATCTGTACTTTCTAATTAATGTAACATATTTTAAATAATTAAAAAAATGCATTTTATATGCATGAATATTCAGTTAATTTTTAATAACCAAATATCTGTTGGATTTAACAATCTTAAAAACGCTGGAAAACAATGAACTTCGTGTGAGCAAAAAGCTCAGCAAACTCAATCAGTTTGTAATGTTGAGTAAATGTGTATGGACACATTGTATTCCATTGAATGCAAACAGTGTCTTTAAATCAATTTATAACTTGTGTCTTCTGAACTAGGGCAGCCCCATGAATTCCATACTCTAAATGTATGTGTGTGTATATATATAAAACCCAGTGTTTTGAAGTATAAACTGATATTCAATTGACCTTTTGGTCAATGAATCCACACACTGGGTTTATGCCTTAAGCACCTTACCTGAGGTTTCTGCTTTTTCTACTGTACTGACCCTAAAAGAGAAAGGACATCATCAGCATCATGTAGCAAGCTCTGAATCAAATAGACATCATTATATTCCTTCTTGTGACAGAAAGCAAAGATCACTCTATGCTTAAATGATTTGATAAGGCTTGAACCTTTAGCTAAATGATGTGAGAAGATTATCTAGGATTTGCTTTGTGAGAGAACATTGTCTAATGAGTAGGTTATTGAATTAATCACAGTTGCATTTAGTACTGAAAACAGATTTAAACTGTGAGTTACTCAGATAATACAGCAGAGAATCCCACTGCTAACTCAAAGAAATATATAGGTGACTTTAATAGTCAAATATTTCCTGATAGGATGTTAACTGGGAAAAATGATTTCTTTCACTGCAGGAAAAAAAAAAAAAAAAAAAAAAAAAAAAAAGCTGTTAAGGACCATTAAAAGTTTCTACTATTTCATCATTGTAAAATTGGTTGAGCTTGGTATTACAATGACAAAATATTTTCCCCTCACAAACCTCCATTCACAAGTGGTAGCTTATATAAGGAAATTTTGGAAGATCTAAAAGATGCTAAACTTAATTTTAAATTATTTATGAATTCACTTCTGCAGCTGCCGTTAAAATAACATGCATGAGCAAGTGCTATAAGTGTATGATCAGACTGCTTATATTGGCAGGTGATGCTCAGATAGAAACACAAGCCTGAAGGCACATTGTATCCATATTCTATATTCCACTATGAGGCCCTGTGTAAGCCATTCAAAGCAGTAATTTGAATGTCACTAGTATGCTGCATGAAGATTTAACCTACATTCATATATATAAGTGACAGTTATTTCTGGGCTGCCTTATTATAAGCACAGGTGGCTTATATAGAACAGAAATAGAAGGAAAAATCATATTTTCCCATTTTTTATTTAGATTACTTGTCTTGAAACATTTACATACAACTTATTGTTTGTGTCTTCACCTATGGTTTTGTGTATGGCTGTGCTGAAAACACACAAACCAGTTATTTTCCTCTGATATTTGAGAGATCACAAAAGAGTGTTGATGGTATATGTAAACCTGAAAAATATACACAGAATGTTACAGGGTTAAACGGTATGGTAGCCTTATTTCTAAAATTGGTTTGTCCCATTCTTCAATGCTAGATAGTGAGCTAAGCCCCAATGCCAGATCATATTGAAAAACAGCAGTTACTATTTTCGAGCTTATGAAAAAGAAAAAAAAAACAAATACAACATCAAGCTAACACAAAACCACTAGTACTGTGAATTTATTTTCTCTTATTTCTATCAATATTCTCTCATTTTAAAAAATAAGACCAAACAAAAGTCATTTTCCAGTAATTTCTTTAGTCACATCATTTATTCCATTTAAAAACAGATATAAAACACATTTCAGTGTATTTATTTGCCAATTATTCTGGAGTGCAGTTAAAGAAATAATGAGGCATAGTCTCACTGAAAGCAGTGTGTATTTACAGCAATAACAGAAAAATACTCTGATTTTGAAAGATTTCCTCCCACAACACTTCCTTTCCATGTATTCTAATGGGTGGCATCCTGAAGATAAACAAATTTAATCTTTTCAGGACTGAAGAAATACGAAAAAGTCTGACTTTTGAGAAGGAATTCAACTAGACATCAGGAATTGTCCAAGAAGAGCAACAGGGTCAAGTATCATCAGTATCATCATAGAGACTCAGACACATCTTTGCCAGCAGACTTTTCTCCTTTCAGCTGATAGCACTAACATAGGTGTTTGAGCAGTCAGTTCCCAGGGATCCCATTCAACATAGGAAGACAGCTATGCTACATCTTTTGTAAGTTTGCTAGCATTTTAAATGGTAGGGTTTAAGAGTTGAATATACAATATCCCAGGACCTGTTTTAAATCTGAACCATTCAACATTGTTCCAACTCTACTGTCCTGAAGGTTTAATGTCTGCATGAGTGGGAACATAGATACTGTGGAAGTCATTTATTTTAGGTCTTGGGACATTTCTTTGTCATGACACAGTAATTCCCTTCTAATTAAGATTCTCAAACAGCCTAAAAACTGAATTTATATCTTAAAAATTAAATTTAAAATTTGGGCATCTGAAATATTTCATGCCATTTCAGTTTCATAAGTTTTTTTCAAGTAGACTTGCACATTTGAAAATGCTGAGATATAACTAATGTGGAGAATTCTGCTGTCTTCCACTCCCCATAGAATTTATCAAGTTTTATGAAGTTTTAATAGGTATCTACAGAATTGCTCTTAAAAAAATAATAATATATATATATATATATATGTATATACAGAATTAACTAGAGGATAATTTTCTTTTCTAAGTTTTTAAACCCAAGCTTATAGATTTCTGTAATATTTGGAAGACATATAATTTCCTAGTACATTTCAAAGGTAGTAAAAAGGAAATATCAAAATTATCTCTTTCTATTAAATTTTGTACTTCTTCCTCATAAAAATAAAATTATTGCATCCAAATTAATTTTTAAGAAAGAAGCTTTCTGAAGGATCACTAATATTAACCAAAGCCCTAAGGATGAAGTGCACCAAGCCATAAGGAATAAAAGTAGTCTTGCATTAAGAAGACTGCCCTGGAGAAAAGATGAATTAATCTGATTCACTCTGAATTAGTCAAATTTGAGTGTTTGTTGAATTGGGAAAAAATGTAGCAGATTGTATATTTGTGCATACAGTATTCCTCCTACATGAAAAAAAGAAGGTATGAACAGGTGTACATATTTCCTGAAACACAGTGTTAGCTTCCCTGGTCTGAAGATACTGAAAAGGAAGGGTGACATTTGGGATTTTTTTGACCACCAAATAGAAACTGCTCATGACAAGAATGTTCTTAATTCTCAGGTCCCTTCTTGTACACTGCATGCATTAGAAATATCTGAAGTACTGCTATGTGAAGGTTAACATCTACTTTTTTAATATAGTGTGCTAAGAATAGCAAGTTAATTGGTCCCTGGAGCACAAAGGATTAAAGTTCACAAAGTCATAGTTCGTGAGAGTGAAGCCGTGAGCAACTCTCTCCAAGATTCTCCTTTATGGGAGGCATGTAAATCAACATTCTGCACAAATAGATTTGTTTCAGCTTGGAGTTATCTTAACATGAATCATTTTTGGTTTAGTAAATGTGAAATGAAAACGGCAAAACAAACAGAAAGTGGAAAATTCTGATGGTAAAAATTTAATAGGAGACATTTTGGTATGATAAAGATAATAATTTTCTAAGCATTGGAATAATCCGCCTAAGAAAACTAGGAACAGTCTATCAACCACTATACATTTAGAGAAGACAGACCACTCAACTCCTGTGAGCATTCTGGGAGGGGGAACAAGTTAGTTCACTTCTCAACATGCTCCACAGCACAATTTTCTATAATCCTGAGCCAAAGAACAGTAACGCAACATTGCTTTTGCTGGTGCTTAACTTTCATTAGAAACAAATCTGGAAGGGTGCTTGTGGAGATATTTACTGGAGCAATACATTCTATAAGGCACTATCATGGACTCAAGTTCTTTATTCAATACTAGGTTCCTGACAGAATAATTAAATTATGAGAGAACTTAGAAGAAAATGCAGGTATGAAACATGGCAAAGATAAGGCACAATAAGGAATAAGGAAAAGGAAAAAATGTTTATTTATTTATTTTCATTTTAAACACTCTTATGGCAGTGATTGTTTCCTAATGTGAGTCTAGACGGTAATTTCTTCCATGTTGACTGTTTCACCTTGGATCATAACATAAACATTTTTTACCCTAATCTGATAACTAGGTTGCAAATGGCTAAAATATGTTAGTTTGAGGAGTCTGAAATGTATGAACAAAGCTTGGAGTATTAATGATCCACTATACATTCCATTCTCTGTTCATTGAACCATCATGAGGAAAAGCAAAAGTATCCTATCCTATTAGATGTCAATTCTTATTTTATTTTAATAAGCAAGAGATACTTCTGCATTATTGAGAGAGGGTAGCTATGTGGGGCTCACTTCATTTCCTGCAATTTTTATTTTCTCCTATTTGACAAAAACACATACATGCATTTTGTTAATATGGTAAAGTTTTCTTCTTTATCCTCCAGAGCGTCTTATTTGTGAATGTGTTCCAATAAAGAAGAGAACCTATTCTCTCTGGCTTTGTCTAGAAAATGTTTCCTCTGATCATATTTCTCCCACTACTCTACTCATTTTTTTCAAAATAAGAGAACTACTTACATGTACATTTTCTTCAATTGTCATATTCTTTACTTCATATTCAATATAATGCACATTTTCTGTAAAATATTTCAATTGTTTTGCTTTTTGTGCGTTTATTTGGGTCTCTTGCCTTTGTATATAATGGAAATGAAGATTGCTACATGATTCTTCATGATATTTTTAGAGTGATGTTTCCATTTATTTTTCCACTTCCAGACATAAATGACAGATGCCGTAAACTGACAGATTATTAAAAGAACAAACAACAAACTTCATAAATACTTGAGGAAATGTAAAGAGCAGGATAGAGGGAAACTGATCTGACAGTAGCAACTAGTAGCATATTTTTTAAAGTATTAGTGGAGGATCAGATAAGATATAACTGAATCACAACATTTGCTGTCATTCCAGACAACAGCAAAACTTCCTTTCTCTACATTCTTCCAGCTCACTTCCTTTGGTGAGATTTCTCATGAGTTCTGCTTCATATACATTTCTCTAATAAAATTTAAAGTGATAAAAAATCTGTCTTTCCCACTAATAAGCTTTTTTGTGTGTGTGTTTGTGTGAAAACATGCTAGGAAACAAAAGTGGATATCTTCTTACCTTTTCTAAAAATATGTTCCTGTGCTTACCCAATTCCATCTCTTTACAACAGATTTTCTTCACTAGCTAGTACTCTGAGGTTGAAAGTCTTTCATGGTTTTGTAGTTCATATATGGTTCTTCATCACAGAATAAGCTATAGGACTTTATTTTAATGATGTAAAATGCAGTTCAATAAGAACACTTCCCTGGAAAACTTTTGGGAAGGACACAAAAGAAGGACATCTTCTGCTTTAGATATCTGAAGTTATCAATTTCTTCATGAGTTTGAAGAGACACCCAAAGACCAAGAAAGTCCAGTCCTGTTCATTCCAGCTGTCAATGCTATGATTTGGATTGAGTGAAACAACTTCTAGTAGAAGTTTCAGACTATTATAGAAAGTCTTCTGGTGCTTCATAAAATGAATGTTTCCAATGCAGTATCTGAACAGGCATTTCTATCATCCATTATTAATATTCTCTCTGGTTGAGAAGGTAGCACAGCTTGGCCATTCAATCTTTTTGTTACATGCTGAGACTTCTAGCCAGGGTGAAAATTCATATCAGTGATGAAGATGGCCTTGGTGCTGTTCATGACAGTGTCAAGCAGAAATAGACTAAGATGACAGGTTATTTAATATAGCCTCCTGCTTAGCCATCTGATACACTTGCTATTGATACAATTACAGTATGACTTTTGTAGGTTAGAGTCACTTTAGACAACTTCTGAGACATAAAGCTTGCCTTTGTATTAGTTTGCATCTTCTGTAACTATTCATGCATAAAATTGAAAGCCTTTCTCCCAGTCCAACAGGTAATTTCAGGTTTGGCTTTGGGGGAATTTTTGTGTTTGTTTGTTTTTGTTTCTATTTTTTTTTTTTTTTTAATATTAAAAGAAGCATTTGAATGGCTTCCTCAGAGTACCCCAGTGCAGTTACTTTAAAAGTAAATTGTAAAACTTCAAATATTCTTACTACCTCACCAGTAAAGATAAAGGAAAGTGAGGAAGTAACCCTTCCTTTAGGTCTTTGAGTTTAGCTTATCTCCTGTTCAGTTCAGAGAAATCCTTTGCATCCAGTCAATTTTTCAAGAGGTTTCAGGAAATACAAAATCTTTTTTTTTTCCTTTTTTTTGAGGAAACATGCTATTCTTCCCCTTTTGTGCCTTCATCCACTTCTTGTGATAAGTACTACAGAAACAAGGAGGAAAAGAAAAAAGTAGTTTTACCCAGGAAAAGTGAGTGTTCTTGGCTGAGATGTTATTCTGTGCTCGCTAGATGAGCAGGTGAGTAGAATGTCAAGCAGAAAAAGTGATGCTGAGTGCTGTGTTATGTATAGGTGACAGTGAAATGGCAAGTGTGAGAGGTGGGCCAGGGAGAAAAGTTTATGTCAAGAAAGAAAAAAACAGTATGGAGAGAAAATGAAATAATAATAGCAAAATAATAATAAAACAGTATGAAAAAGTGAACTGCAAGACTTAGGTTATTACTAATTGTAGAAAAGAGTACCATGTGCATTTCACTTTATAGTACAATCATTTCTCCCATGGCCATTCTTCTCTTTCCCAACATCCTGGCCTTCCTTAACTGTGAAGGGCAAGGAAAGAGTGGATAGAGAGGGAGTATGTGAATCACCTGATAACTAGATATGCAGAGGTCAAACAGTATGACAGTGACAATGAAACTTATGCAGAGCTTAGTTTAGAGATATTTTTATCTAATTTGCATAATGGTAAAGAAATTTTAGTGTCATCTTCTAGCTGATTATCTCTGTTGTTCCTATGTTTCAGGTAAAAGATGTATGTCAGCTTAGTGAGTCAAACTTACTGTCATTTTAAACATTTTTTTCCTATAAATTACAAATTTTCTTGGTACATAGAATAATTTTGCAGATTTTTAGCTTCTATTGCGTCTGAGAAACATTAACATCATGCCTTAGACTTGTCCAGATCTTCTTCGCTTCCTCTTCAAGAATACTAAAAGCTAGTATAAATGTTACTTGTAGATCCATGGATATATTAACTACTATCTTCTCTTACCTAACATATCTGATGATTGTTATAGCTACACTCAAGATTGTTACTGGCAAGAGGAAACTGTCACATGGAGCTAAGAATTTACTGCAAATCTAATTAAAATTTTAATCATAATCAAAACACAACAGCTATTATTAGTCTAGTTGTGACAGTACTATCACTTACAGTCCAGATTAATGTAGAAAAGTATCATTAGCTTAAAATTGTTAAAAAATAATTTCTCTCAGTCCCTCTCCCATTTCTCTGCTGCAGTGCTCACCCTTCCAGTGTCCCTCTGTGCCCTAAGGCTGACAATTTTAGTCTTTCTCAAGAAGAATGGCGTGCTTTGGAGGGGGCTGCTGGTGCCAAGATGGAGGTAACAACTAATTATCAGCATCTTGAGAACCTTACACAGAGACTAGGATGACAAGAGCTTACTCAGTCTTGGGTCACTTTCAAACCTCCTTTTATCACAGCTCACTCTCTTCCTATCCCTTCCCAGCTGTCATTGCTATAAAGGGCTGCTGTCTGTTATCCACTGATTGCCCACCCCTGACAGACTGGTGTTGTACTGAAGATCACAGGGCAAAATTAAAACAGGATACCCCATAGGCACTATTCCTCTCAGCAGCTGCTAAACCAAATGAAACACAGCTGAGGCCACAGCAAGCCCAGATGAGCCTGGAGACCCTGTGATAACAGGGCAGTGCAGAGCCTGCAACCTGTTATTAGCCAAGGCAAAATCATATTTACTGAGTTACACTGTGATCCCTTGATCAAATTTTGCTTGAGTGAGAATTGGTCAGTGCAAAACACAACTGTGGCAAGTTCCGTGTAGTGAGACAGCCATGTCAGCACTTCTCCTGGTGAGTCAGAAAGAACATAGAAAAATAGCTGGGATTTGTGCAGTTATTGAATATTTTCTTGCAGCTCCCCCAGTAAAGCTGACTAAAAATGTAGGTTAGTAGTTTTGCTGATGATGACATTTTGGTCCTTGGGATTTTCTTGGGTGCACAGTTTTTTCCCCTGTATTATGTCTGATAAGATAGAACAAAAGATATCTAAGACAGAGGTCATGCTCTTCCAAATTGCAACAGTTAATGCAAACCATCAGCCTGCAGCTGTTAGTGTTAGCATTGCATTGGCAGAACAAATCTTCACATAATGTATGGAGTATCATGAGAGCTTTAGAAGAGAGCCAGCTGAGAATTTAAACTTATTTTATTTGTCAATAAATATTTTTTTCATCTAAAATACTAGATTAATATTATTATAGGACATTGTTTGTAAGCATAATTATTTCTTTGAAAATTAAGAAGCTGATTTCAAAAGTTATTTGGTAATTAATTTAAATTTCCCTAATAAATAGTTAACATTAAATTGAGTCCTCCTTTGTTGTTATTGTTTGTGTTTGGTTTTTGATTTTGTTTTTCTTGTTGTTTCTTTTTCTTTAAGAAAGTATTGGGAGATGCCTTTCAATGACAAATATGTTTCTTGAGATTTGTAAAAACAGGTGATGAATTTCTTTCCTGTTTCCTAATTTACAAGATAGCACTTTTCTGACTTTTGTCCTATAATGTTTCTACACTCTGTGGCTGTGACAAAAGCATGAAAAATTCAGACAAACTTACTGAAATTGTTAATAAAAAGTGTTTTATCATTGAAAATCAGTATGCATCAGAGGATTAAAAAAAAAAAGACAAACTTTGTGACACCTGAACGGTTGGAGATGCTTCACCTACATGACTGTTTACCTCAGGAGTGGTAAACAATAACAACAATAATAACAATACCTGGTTGCAATACTCCATAGGTAAAATAGGTAATCAAATCCCCTTTTAGCTGCTGAGTAAAGAAGAGAGGGGCTTTTTAGTCTGGGACTGTAGAAAATCTCAGACTGATTCTTCTTGGATTCAAAAATGACATTCCTTCACTTCTTTAACTGCCCCTCTGTAAAAAAAAAAAAAATACTCTTCTCAAATGTTGTTTGTTTTTCACCTGTAATAAAAACTTTAGTCCTTTTGAGACCTATGATAAGATGTTATGAATGATATTTCCACAGAAATGTGATCTATTGCAGTAGTTGGATGACTATGTCTAGAAGGCATGTGAAACATAAGCAAAGTGTTTGAAAACCATATCTTATGAAAACCAGGATTAATACGTGTGTTGCTAAGTCTTTCAGGATATTAATTGAGTCTGTTAGGCTGTACAAGAAAAAATTCCTTTCCAAGACATGGTGCAGGCAACGTTTTCAGAAATTGTAAAACAGGGATGGTAACATGAAGTATTTTGCATCCAGTTGTGATATGCACAGATAAAAGCTAAAAGTTATGCTAACATCTTAAACAAAGAGAAGAATTACATGAAAGTAAAAGCACTGCACCATAAAACAATATATAACCATAACCAGTTAATTATAGTAGATTCTTCTGCAGCATGATACAGAGAGAGGCTCAAAACTGCAATGGAGCATACCAACAACCATGACATAAAAGGAATCAGAAGAACAAATTAAGAGGGTTGTTTATAAACTGAGTAAATTAGATCTGTTAGATTTAACAGATCATAGTGAGTCTTCCATATTGACTCATACCCCCTAATACCTGCTTTATTTCATCTAGGTTTAAAAAAAAAAAATTGTATAAAACTCATTCTCTGCATTTTTATATGCTAAGATTTTGATCTTATTTTGCATTTGCTAAAACAGCTTTTTGATCCTGATTTTCATTTCAGACAGAAGTCTGTTCACAGAAAAATTATTTTCCTTTTGCAGGTTAACTTAATGTTCCCTAGGGTGTTCAATTCTTATTTGCGCACTTGAAGAGAGATCTGTGAACCTGATTGAAGCATTTCATACACAAGCAACTGCTTCCCAATAAGCTAGAAAACTGAAAATGAAGTGATTTTGCTAAAATTTATTTATATATGTCTAAAATTGGTTAATACTTTGTCTGACTCTGAAGTGGTCCTAAGCTTTTTCTAAATTTGAGACACCATTATCAATTACAAGCTGTGTGGTGGGGTTTTTTGTTTGTTTGTTTTTTTCCTTTAAGAGTAGAGTGTATTCTCTCTAGAATAAATGGGAAAAATTTAAATGGAGTATTCTCCAAGGCATTAATAGTAATAGTAGTAAGTTTCCAGCATCAATCTTTTCAAAAGTTTAACTGCATTTATTAGTATGTTGCTACAGTCATTTAAGATTTGTGAAAACCACTAGTACAACTACTTTTAATTGTAAAATAATCCAGAATGTAAAAAAATGACAAAAACTACTCACTCTAATCAATGTTATCTTCACTTATTTTAATAAACATATAAGGAAACAATCAGGCACCATAACATACAGTTCCATCCAGAAAGGATACTCATTTCATTTTATTACATTATAACTTTCTTAAATAGTATTTCCAGAAGTTTGGTTTGACTAAAATAATCATGTAACTGCCTATAGTTTCCCAATCCTGGATCAGTATTTTAATGTATAAATTGAAGAAGTGTCACTTTTAATAATATTCCATAGCAGTCACACTACCCAATATTTTACCACAGAGAAATAAATAATGAGCAGTTCTTTGTGAAGATCCTTACTCTCAGATAATCATAGTAATTTTTAAAAAATTGGGAAAGAAATAAACTAACAGTTATCTAGTCCATTTACTGCCAGTTCAGAATTGCTCATTGTACTGTTTTCAGTCTTTTGTGCAATTTTGTTTTAAAAGCCCCATGTAATATGGCTTCCACTATTTCCATGGGGAAACCATTCAATTTAAAAAAGAAATAATGACAGCTCTTAAGTGGGTTCCCTCCACCCCCAGCCTTAATTTAGGCACACTGAATGATCTGCTTCCTTTGGGCATATTTGCTGAAGGTGACATTAGTGGAAACTGGGAAGAGAGCACTTTCAAAGTATTCAGGCTAACAAATCCACCCAAAGACACTGAAAGTTAAAGGCATTACTGTACCTTGTGCAGTCAGTTTTGGACTGTGTCTTTTAAAGTACATTTCTGTTATAAAGGACACTAACATTCAGATATTTTAAGAATTTTGGTCTACAATTTAATAAAAGTAAGTATATATGTATGGTCATTAATAACTCTCACAGAAGGCTATTGCAAATAGCAATAGTATACATGTTCTGTTTTGCTAATTTTTGTCAAAACATGTAGGGTTGGATAATAATATTTTAGACGTAGTATTCTCCACTCTTCTTTTGTGTATCTTTATGTACATCTTTGATTTCCATTGTTTTACTTCTGATGACGACCGGGAGTTGGAAGACGACCTTCCTCTGACCTGAAATGGTTGTCCTACATTTTCCAGTTAGTCATATCTACACAGGAATTCTATCATCACCATGAAACTGTCCCAGAAGATGCATTAGGCTACACGTGTTGTACTAAATTAGTAGCATCAAGGAATGTTTTGTGGACAGAGATTCAGTCATCAGTCTAGTCAAATTCACAGAGCAGAGCCTGACAATTTGGGAACCCTTCATATCCCATTCCATACTCTCTCATCTGCTCCATACAACTTAAGTTTGACTTCTATATTTATCAGTGACAACAGCCTTTCTTGCTTTCTGAATGTACAGTATGTATGTACAAATGCTTCTGTATGTTTCCTTAAGGAGCCTCTACTATTTCTGAATCTCACAGTAACTCTCAGCAAATCCAACTTTCTTTTCATTTTAAATTTCTGAAATGTGAACATACCCATAGGATTAAAATAAAATAAAACAAAACAAATAGGAGGTAGACAGCTCTTGTGTTGAGATTGAGATAATTACAAAATGCACGGGTCCTTGGGATATCATAATTTTTTTAATTTCTCTTCCAAGAGCATCCCTCTCATTTATCATTTATTGTCCCTCTTCTGAGGAGTCATTGTCTTTTTTTTTTTTTTTTCCAGATAAATAATATCTTTTAATATACATAATAAGACAAACTGATGTGACCAGAGATAACATGAGATACTCTCACAATGGTCTTAAACAGAGATGTTTCCCTTCATTTTTTTATTCTGCTAGAGTTACAAACAAGGGAATACAAGACCAAAATAATCTTGCTGCATTGGTCCTTAGTTTCCACACAGTCTTGATTTTGCTGTAGGACTTGCTGATAATAAACTACAAAATGGATGCTTATGGACTCAAAAATACTAGATTTTCATTACAGAATATTACAATTCTATTACTCTTTTTAAAATATTGATTTGTTTTAGCATCACAGGAATTAGCAAGCTTCAACTTTTCTAAAAATGCAGACATTTACATTGGTATTGTTAATACAAAGTAAGACTTTTCAGTTATAATTACTGAAAAATAATTTTGATACAAGGAAACATACTAGAAAATAAATTGAACTTGCAAAGTATGTTATTTGACGTGATTTATTTATTAGTTAATGCAAGATTTTTTTCAAATATTGATCTTTTACTAATGAAAAAAATATATACGGTAAGGAATTTCTTACCTAAATCAAATGGGAAAGAATGTACAAAAAACAACTTCTAAATGAACCTAATATTTATTTTTGATTTTATCAATAATAGCCCTGTAGCAGTTTTTCAAATCATTGAAAGGTTTTTTATTATTATTTTTATTTTTTATTATTATTTTATTATTAGACAGTGTTTTTTTACTTTATTGGTACCAAATTGCATTCTAACATAGCTATACATGTTGTTCAGGCCTTGTATGAAAATATATCTGTGAGGAGTCTGCAGGAGCAAATGGTCTGACAGAATAGAAATTTGCATATTTATTCTGTAATTCTTGAGAAATGAATGTACAGAGAGAGGATAAATTAGCTCTCATTAGCTAATCAGTGGGCAGGGATTTGCACAAACGAGGAAAAAAGTTATATAGTATTCCTAAGTCTCTACACATTTATCTGTGTTCTGTGATTGGCTGAGACAAATCAATTTCAGTATAATAATTAAAAGCTACATGGCCTAATGGGAACATCCAGACATTTGAGAAGATAGTAAATGTTCCTTATCATCACAAGTTAGAAAAATCCATTCAATTAGTATACTAAAATCCTGTGCGCTGCTATAATATGCTTTAATCAGTTGCCAAGGTGAAAAATATTTCCTTCCGTATTTTATTCAGATATAGTTGTTTACAAAGAAATAAAGGTTCAATAAAAGAAGAACAGAAAATAAAGCCTCTATTATATCTACAAAGCAACTTCAGAGTTTTCCTTCCTTTCTTTCCTCTGGTTTTTTTTTTGTTTTTTTTTTTTTCTTTTCTTTTCTTTTTTTTTTCCGGGGCAAGGACACCCAGAACAACTGCCTGCTAATACATCAAAGTGCTGTTTGGCTGAATGTTATTTCTAAAGGCTTAAAGACAAGATTTGAACTGAATAACCCATTTCAGGAATGATTTAATAAGGAAGAGGAGTTACAGTGCAGACTTACTCTTTTTTAAGGTGCTGATCATTACTGTGTCACTCTGAAACTCGTTGTCTTTTGATGTCATGTGTATGTCTGTGATTAAGAAGGCCATTGAAGAAACAACTGCTTCCGCTCATTGTAAGGTCTCCTAAATGCCAATTAAATGATATTAAAGTTTTACTGATTTGGTAAGAGCAGCATTAATTGTTATCTAGGGAAAAGTCTAAAAGCCTCTAAATCAAATATTTGACTTTGTCATCCTACGGTTTGTAGCTGTGTTATCAATATATAATGTGATTTTGCCATAACTAATTTCATCAAAGGACACATGGAACATTGCTTGCTCACTCTCCCCTTCTATGCTACAATATAACTGTTGAAGCCTTTTTTAACAGAATGGTCCTATATGTACGAACTCTACTAAATGAAAAACTTTGAAGCTATGAATGCTGCTAACAATTTCAAATAAAAAACTGATCCTCTCTTTAACTTAAAACATTTATTACTTAGAAAATGAATTCTAAATCAGTAGATCAGCTATAATTATTATTTAAAAACAACAATAGCTTTGTCTTAGCTCTGAATGTCTAAGCATGTCATCTGTTCACAGAGAGCTGTAATCAGGAATGTATTTATGTTATTTTAAAATTACAGTATTCAGTTAAATTGAAATCAGCCTAAACTAGTGTTGCTATTGTGTGCATCTGTCATATCTTCCAGTGTCAGATCAATTTGCACTGAAGTCTAGAAATGACCAATTGTACGTGATTTATGCATATGCAGTACAAATGTAGGTAATTTCTGCTTCAAACTAAGGCAGACAGTTTGTGCTCAGAAGCAAAAATATCTGAAATAGAAACCACCATTTAGAAAAACGGTATAAAATTTAAGTAGCCTAGTAAGATCTGTGGTGTTTAAAAATGTCTGTATTCCGAAAGAAGCTGACTATTTTATAGTGGCTATATTGACTATTTCGAAGCCCTTGACTATTTCAGAGATGTAAGTGCTCTTTTTTTTACATTTTTTGGTAAGTGCAGATGTGGAAGGAGAATGTTAAGTATAGGAGACAAATTTTGTATTGTTGGGAATGGATGTAGTTCCTTGGATTTTGATGAAGCTGAAAACACAAACTCTAGCTGGGAATTCATCTCAGATATTTTAAGAGTCTTCATTAAAACTCATTTTAAAATATTATAATATAAAATGCAAAAGAAATACTTTTTTTTTTTTTTTTTTTTTTTTTTGTACTACATAGATCTACTACTAAGGTTTCTTCAAGACTGCAGTGAGTTGACCTTGGCTAGCTCCCAGATTCCCACTCAGCTGCTCTCACTCCACAAGAGGATAGGCAATGGGGGTTATGGTCAATCCATAGAAGCTCTTCTCTGCTTCTACTTCCTCTTCATACTCCATCTGTGTGCCATTGTGGAGGTACAGTCCTTCAGATTTTTCCTGCCCGAACTGCCTATTCTGAGTGAGCTCTCCATTCCCATACTGCAGTTTGGGCTGTGCTTGGGAGATTTGCTCTGCTGTAGTACCCCATGGGCTGCAGGGGAACAGCCTGTTACACTGTGGGCCTCTTCTGGTCTGCAGGAAACTTCTGCTCCATCCGCAGAGCACCCTTTCTGTGCTTACCTTGGTGTCTGCAGGGCTGCAGCTCTCATATTCTTCTTGCTTTCTGTGCAACATTTTGTCCATTCCTCTACAGACTTTCCCTAAGGCGCTGCTATTTTTGTTGTTGGGCTCAGCCATATCCTGTGCTTTAGCCATTGCAGCTGCCTAAAAGTGGCAGTGTCTGGCACTGGGCAGCCCCAGCCTCACCTCTCAGCAGCTGCCACTGTGGCTGCCTGCTTGCTGGTATAGGCTTCATAAGCCAAGGAGCTTATCTACAGTGAACCTTTTGGATTTTGCCTTCCCTAATAAAGCAAAACCGTATACATGACTTCCTGAAATCTATTTAAACTGATAATCATGCATCTTATGTACAGTATTTCTACAGAAAAGATTCATAAGAAAAAATGTAGAAAGAAAGAAACAAACAAAAAAAAAAAAGACATCAGTGAGCAGGCAACCTGAATTCGTAAACATGATGAAAAGCCATTTTACTGTAACTTGATGTCACTGGGACTATATATACTTTGCACCTTGAGTTCCAATGAGTAGTACACAGCAGATATTTGGAACAGAGATTTGATGATGGATGGTCTTAAATACCATTTGAAACTGAGTTTTAGCCTTTATGTGTCACGTGTAGAGGATTGCCTTCCTATTCATAATGAGGAAATCAGTATGTTTCAGTTTAAAAATTAAAAATGGAAAGTGTTTTGATTGATGTTGCTTTTAATTTAGTTGGAGCTATAAATCATCCTGTGACTTTCTGTGAAGGATGTTGTATAAATGTTTTTTATTAATCATTAGGTCACAAAGTGCACTGTGTCTTGGTCTCTTGACTACCATTTTTTTGACAACAAATATGATGTAATGAAATTGGATTCAAAGTGTACTTGTGGTGAATACAGATGCTTTATGTTTGATTGTCCTCCTATTATAATCAGTGATATATCCAGCTTGATTCCTGTATTGCTTTAACATATGTGATATCAAAATCAAGTTCATGGTTATAATAGCGTGCAATTTTAATTTCAATAATTAATTATTAAATCTGAAGCAGGGGGATTAAGGACAGGAGGGGGCAGGAAATTATGTGTGAAGGTTGACCTATACAGACATATGCCTTTTTCACTACAAAGATGAATAGAAATTGCAGTCTTATAACAATAAGATTATTATTAAATTTTAAAATAAACAAACAAACTGAAATGTAGTGGAAGTCACAGAAAAGAAGATGGAAAAAAGGTAAATTAAATCTCATCAGAATTAAGCATTTGTTACTACTGTCAAGTACTTGATTAATAATCGCAACTATTCCTTGATCTACTTTGTCAAACCATTCTTTTTTTAAACCATAGAAAAAATAGATCTCTATACCATTATTTAAAAAAGACACACATAATATATATATATTTCCTGTTGTAGTCTTATTCTCAGTTCCCTGCTGTTACAGTATTTTCATCTGCCCAACATTTGAAACTAAAAACTGTGCTGACCTGCATGATCTTCAACAATGTGGTTAAGGGTTCCTACGAGACTATTTTTTGAAACTATTAAGCTCTTCTGATTTGTAACTTCAGAGACAGTTAACCTTGTGCAGAATCTGTATCATTGTCTACAGTCAGGACTTTGTGAATAACCACACTGTGAAAAGTAGCATGTCTAATCTAGTCTCCTTTCTCAGATAACAGTCAAGAAAAAAGAGGAAATACAACAAAATTAATAATCCAATTTTCTGAGCAATCACAGATGACCTGACCTGACAGTGTACGAAATTCCTTCTAATAGCAGGAAATTTAGTCTGTAGCATGCTTCAAAAGATAGGAAATCATAGGTAGGGAAAAAAAAAAAAAAAGTCTTTGTAATAAGAAATATATAAATAAGTGGCTATGTTACATTTGTAATAATTTTTAAACTGAATTATTTGGAGGTATAAAATTTCACACAATCAGTGCATTGTAAAATATATATATATATATATTTTCTTACCTCTCCATTTAATTAAACAAGTACCAGCTTCTCTTGCTTTCGTTTTTGAATATTCAGAGAAGGCAACTGGATGTTCTGAATTGGTCTGTTCATCTTCTTCAATTTCATCTAGGGAGAATGGTTTTAAACTAAGACAAGGGAGGTTTAAGGTAGTTAGTAGGAGGAAATCGTTCACACAGGAGGTGCTGATGCACTGGAACAGGTTGCCCAAGGATGTTGTAGATGCTGCATCCCTGAAGGCATTCAAGGCTAGGCTAGATGTGGCTCTGGCTAGCCAGGGCTAATGGTTGATGATCCTGCACATAGCAGGGGGGTTGAAAGTAGGTGATCATTGTGGTCCTTTTCAACCCAGGCCATTTAGCAACTCGTCCTGTTGCTGGTATGCCCTGAGAATTGAGATAGTAACTTTGAATGTTCTCTGTGTGCTTACTCTGAACTTCACTACAATTTGAGTGTCTTAGAAACAGGCTTAGTAAGGTTTTTAAAAAATATTAGTAGAAGTTATATAAATAATAGTTGAAGATATTCACAGCTTGCTGAACAAAACATTGTGCAACCTGATCTAATGAAGATGTTGATCTAGCTCATTTCCAGTGGTCCTCTCCACCAAAATTATTGTATAAGCCAGTGTTCCTATACTTCATGGTTCCATCACTATCCATCTGTGTGAAAGCATGCAGCCTTATCTCTTCTGTATATTATTTATGAGAATTTACAGGTTATATTTCTAAGCTCTATTTGTTCTTTCAACATATATCATACATATATATGAATCCATAAAATTTTAAATGATATTGAATTCTGTATTTGAAAGGCTTTCATTTACAAAGCAAGGATTAATGCCTAGACTGGCTGAAAACACTGGTTATATTATAATCCAGTATACATTTAAAGTCCTTGCTAAAGGAGGAGAAAGTACTGAGTAACATACCCTAAGGCTCTTTTTCTGACTCCATGGATTATGGACAGAATGAGTTCAGATTACTAGAGAATAATCTACTGAAAATGTAAAGCAAATTATTCCATATATTTTCACTGCAGTGTTCTCTTGCTACCTTACAGTCACTTCCAGATCCTTTTATGGAACAAAACCAAACTATTTGAACTCAAGTTCTTTTTCAGGTGAGTAATTTCAGAGCAATTGCCTTTTTCTTCTCTGATATTATTATGACAACTGTTGTATTACAACAGAAGAGAGGACTGCTGAGCTTCTTTTAGAATAAGGACATATTTACTCAAAAACCAATGGGATATTGTTCTTAGTCTTTTATGCAGCACACCTTTTAATATTTTATTTGTTCTTTTCTTAATTAAACCCTCACTGAGAGATGTATGGGATAGTCTACCTGTCGTGTCCTCTTTTGAACTCCATAGATTTGAAAGAAAAAAATATATACATACGTATGCATTTTGCTTTTGCCTTATGTATTTAGTGTGTTAGGGTGGTTGGTTTTTTTTCCACATCTTAGTTATGTGTAGCTATATTTTATATTTTGTTAAGTACAGCTGCCATATTAAAGCAGCTAATTTGTTTTTGCAACTTCTAAAATTAACTATCACCGTATTTGTCGTTTCCTTCATGTTAACACGATCAATCATGTCTAATCTTCTATATATTTATTTTGAGACAACATTCTTTGTTCTTTGTGTCTTTGTACTTCCTTATTGCTCTTTTAATATTTTTAGAAATTAAAGGGAAGAAATGACAAAGTTATCTACAATGCTTAAATGAATAAGACATTCTGTCTACCATGATAAATCTCCATTTTTCACAAAACTCTCTTTTAGAATTTTCCTTTTTTTTCTCTAAATATGAAATAAATAAGAGAGTTTTTAGTATTAATACACAATTTTTCTTGTGAAACCTGTGCTTATTCATAGAAGAGCTGCTTTTGAAAAGCTCCCATCTGAAATGGTTCCGCTCACTGAAAAGGTATCACCACTAACTTTAAAACAAAACTTATCTTTCAAATCAGGATAAACATTTTAAGCATCCTTAGCACCTCCTAATGTATTCTATACAAAGCTTCCAAGACTGTTTTCTACCTTCCCTAAATCTAAGATTCTTTTGCACTCCATAAAAGATGTACTTACAACTGCCTTCTTCAGAACCTGACTGTCTCCACATGACCCAGTACTGATAAATTACTTATGAATACTGCTTGCTGTCATGACTTATTAATATCTAAAACCCCTTTTAGTCTCTTACCAAACACTTTTATGAAGATCTTCTTGTAAAACACTAAAAATAAGCCACTGGAAGTGCAGCTCTTGATGTCCTTGATGTTTCATTTCTTAATTGAAACTACTGCCTTTGAATTTCTGCAACACCCACATATTTACATGCTACATATGCTACAGTCTGTTACTTTAGAATGACTTAAATAATAGATGGAAGAAAGCAAGCTTTTCAGGAAGTTTCTAAAATTTAGCAGGAGTTTGAACAGTCAATAGGAGATGTAAAGCAAGATTCACAAAAAGCTGTAGGGACAGTAAAGCAGAGTTCAGATAAAAGTTGGTATTCGCATGTTTTCTCTGGCTTGAGACACAAAAATAAGTAGAAGTACTGTTTGTTCTTGTTCTTGTTCTTTTTTTTTTTTCTCCATGGCTCAATAATCATGGTATTCAGAAGTTGATGAATTGTCAATGATGTGAGGAACTCAAGCCCTTACTCTGCTTAGGAAGATATAAAATTGCATTTCTTTGTGTCAAGTTCAAACATTCCATTAACCAGGTACGGAGATGTTTTCCATCTCTTTTGACTGAAGACACTCGTATCATATTGAATAATTAAAGGTGACCTGGCCACTAAGGAATTAGGAAGATAGAACATGGCTCTCGCCTTTTTCTGTAATTCCCAGCAAAATATGACAAGACATGATGTTGAACTTATGTTTCCACTCTTCTGCTATCTTACTTAGCAGTGCATTGTAGACATGCCTTAGGATATCAGAGATATCCACAAAGGAGTGACAGACAGGACACTGATATTTACAAGAAACCTGTCCCTTTTTGGAGATATAATAAGATGCCAGGATGGAATACCATTTAAAGTGATACTACTCTTTTACATTTAAACAAGGCAATCCACCACCAGTAGTATAGGTAGAATATTCTTTAAGTAACCTTGATATATGTAAAGATCATACTTCTTTAAAGATAAATGTATCCTATCATCATGATGAGTATATAACCCCTTTCTAACAAGAGAGTCTTTTATATTAAAATTATCATTGCAGAACTTCTAACATTACAGAATTTTCCAAGAGATCTTTCCAACAAATGAAAAGCATTAGCACAGTCCAGATCAAGGTAAAACAGTACAGTCCAGATAGCCTGTAATAATCTGTCAATTCTTGACAATTCTCCAAATACCACAAAGCCTATATGCTCCAGTGTGCTTAAAAACACTAATAGAGCAGAGAGGGCTGGGAAAGTTTCCCTAGCCCATGGATATAAAATGGAAAGGTACAGGTAGGACCAATCTTATTGTAAATTTTATGGTGTATTTATAATAACTTGAAGGCTTTCTCCAACATTAAAAACATGTATATGTGGCCATAGGGCCAAATTTTCCTAAAACATTTAATTTGGGAGATCTCAATGCTGCCCTCTAAGATAAGTTGGATAAGTTGCTTATATCATCTTGTTTTGCTAAATCTGATTTATTTGGGCCTTGCCAGTACTTGTGTTTGCAAATGCTATGAAATACAAAGAAAAAACAAGAAAAATGAGGTTTCTGTATTTTACTGAGATATCAAGGAAAGTAAAAAATGAAGCAATTAAAGTTTTATCCAAACATTTAACAAATCCTGTTACATTCTCATGAATTGAAAAGGGATTATGGCCAATAGTTACTCTGCATAACCTCAAACTGGGTAATATATTCTTCATTATAATAACTCAGAAGCAGCGTTGAGAGATTATCACTGTCAATCTCATTTAATCGAGAGTAAAAGAAAACAAAGATGACCATTCTGAACACGTACTGCCCCATTCTTTTAGCATGGAACAAGAAGAAAGTAAAGGTAATAAAATATAGCATGGCAACTGCAATTGCAGTAGTATTTTGCTCCGATTGCAATTGCAGATAACTAAGTACCATGAATTTAAAAACAAAAATTTGTGTAATATCAAAGACAGAGAGATATTGTTGATTCTGGAAAACACCTAATTTAAGGGCAACAATTAAATGTATTAATTTCTTAAAAATTCTTACAATCAGATAAATATCATGTAAGTACTTAACTCCTTCCTATCACTATTAAAAATGTGCTTAATTTATGAAAACAGGATAGTTTTAAGAGATCAAAATTTTGAGGCAAGAATAGTTATGCTTCTGTCATTGTGGATCAGCAAAGACTAAACTGATTTCAATTCTGTATTCTTAATAACACAAATGTTAGTCTTAAGGGAAAACAAACTCGCAGATTTCTTTTCTTTTTAATGAATTAAATGCTTATTTTTCCTATTTCTCTTCATTCAAAAATACATGAGTTCAAAACAAAATAAATAAATAAATAAATAAATAAATAAATAAATAAAGGCTAGGAGGTGTCAACGGTTTATGGGCTGGTTCGGCCCGGTTTCGTGACTAGAGGGATTTCACAAAATCTGTGCCTCCAGAAAAGGTAAACAGGGGACCCCAAAATATTTAAAAACAGAGGAAACAATTTGAGAAGAAACAAACTAATTTACTAAATATGGTATTGGAATGCAAGATAACACACTATAATACAATATAATTAGCTAATAGATCAAATATAATGAGAGAGAGAATGTCCGAAAGATGGATAGGCCTCACCATAACATTGAGGTGAGATGCACCGTCCGGTAGAGCAGCAGGGAGACGAAGAAGAGCAGACGAAGAAGAGCACATCAGATGACCTTGCCAGGAGATATATCTCCTCTTTGACCGCAAAGCCTCCTGGGATATGTAGTTCTTCTTCTCTTCCAGACAGGTACCTGGAACTTTAGCATTAACATTTAAACTCCCAGTAAACTACATGATGTTATGATGTGGAATACCAATAACCAAAAATCATAAAACCATGACAGGAGGTTGATCCAGGAAGGTTAATCTGCTTAAAACTGAGAGAATGCCAGTGAGTTTTATGTTTGAAATCACTGAAACGTTACTATCATTCCATCCAGTACTATTGCTCAAATATTTTATTAGTAATATGCTAAAATAAGCCAGTGTTCTTTAATCATATTTCCTCAATTGCGTATACAAATTGAAAGCAAATGATCGACAACGTTCTTCTTGTCCCAGTGTTACTTATAATTTGATTAAAATCTCACAACACAAAAGTATAAACACACCCTTTCTTTTACTTATACTCAAGAAATTAAAAGTCGAAGCTAAGAAGTGGTATGTTTATATGAACGGAACTGTAGTTATTTAAGAGTGTAGTGTAAGATTTTTGTCAGTAGATTTGTGTAAATAACAGATTTTTCTGTACAGTGGAAGGAGAGTTTCCACATAAAATGATCAGCGTTGCTCTTGTCTTTTTAGCCATTAAATTATTTTAAATAATATTTCTACAATTTATTTCAAAGCAGTTTTTGGGAATGAAAAATATAGGCATGTCTAAATCTACTTACTTTCAGTTTAAAATTATTACCCCTTGTCCTGTCTTCATTTGCCTTTTTAAAAAGACTGCCTTTCTTACAACCCCACTCTAAACATGGAAAGGCTTCTCCATAGTAAACAGCCTCAACTCTTTCAGCCTTTCTTCTTAGGAGAGGTGTTGCAGAACTCTGATAATATTTGTGGCTTTCCTTTAGACCTATTCTAACAGGTCCACATCTTTCTTGTGCTGAGAGCCCAAGAGCTGGGTGAAGTACCCCTGTCGTGGCTTAACCCGACAAGTGGGTAAACACCACACAGCCATTTGCTTACTCCTCACCATCTCAATGGGATGGAAGAGAGAATAAAAAAAAAGATAAATCTCATAGGTTGAAATAAAAGCCATTTACTAAGACAGAGAAGAGAAATAAGAGTAATGATAATTATATACATATATATGAATTGCATGAATTACAACTTGATGAAGCTATATTGTCCGTCACAAATCACCACTCTATGTTCCATGTACTTTAGCATAGCTTCAAGCAGAATTAGTTCCATTACTTTCCAGACATGGACCTATTGCTCGTCATTAATAGCTCATGAGAAATACATATGTTTTAAATCTTCTTTCCTGAAAAAAACAAACAAAAACCCCACAACTGAAACATTAAGAAAGACACATTTGCCCATGCAAAGCTAGTAAGACCTAGTGTTAAAGATTGAGAAAAATGAATTAAGGGGTTAATAGGACTGAAAAGTTTTTTTAATGTTTCTTTAACAGAATGATGTAGAGATAAATAGGTCAATAGAATACTAATAGTTATGGCTATCTACAGAATCTGCTGCAGAGAATTTTCATAATCCTTAATAAAAATGCAACTCATATCTTTAACATGCTTGGAATGGCTATTAGTCTTTAATTTTTAAGCTTACTATGAATGGAACTTTTATATAAAAGGCAAAACTTACAGTTATGAAAGTAAAGGGGAAGATATTCCCATGTGCTTGAAATGTTTTCTTCAAAATGTAGTCCTCCTTGAGGCTGCTAAAATTGTAGCTACATCCAGTCAATGTCATCTCTATACATCCTCTTAATCTTCATTACATTATGAATTAAACAAATACTGTGAAAAAACAACTTCAATATGGTCATGGACTACTCATTTTCTCCTCCTCCTGCTTAAATGCTATAAATTAGATCATACTGTACACTAAATTGTAATCATGCGCTAATTAAAAGTAGGTGGTCCTCTGGGGAACTGGTAATAAGTTATAGGAAAATTGGTTAGGAATAAAATTCCTTATAACTCTGCTTTTACTGTTATTAATAATGCATTATAAAAATCTGTCTCCCTGTCAATACAAATATCTCTGAAGTAGTTACTAAAAGCATTCATCCAATATGAATTCATCCAAGACAAATTAAGCAACTGATGCCTGGCTGCTGCCATGCAAAGGTTTTCACTTAAATGGTCATCAATCCACCTTTGAGAAGCCAGGTCTGCTGGGAGATGATGGAATTCACCTGACCAAATAGTGCTAGATGGTTTTCATCAACATACAAGACAGATTTATAAGAAGAACTTTAAACTGGACATAGGAGATAGTGAAGTTTTAAGTAAGAGAGAAAAGCTAAGGACTGCTAATTTATTAGGTACCAACAGGAAAATGTCTGCAAAATTCCTCAAAGAAATTAGGGTGTGTTCTTCTAAAAAGGTGATGTGGTCAGTAGCCCAAGTAAAACGTTTCTATATCATTGCATAACAGAGTAACAAGTAGGAGATATAGGAAATCTCGCTGCAGCTAGCACATATATGAGTTATTATCACAGCTACAATCTGAATGTGATCACTGAAACTTGGTGAGACAAATCACAGAAATGGAACGCCGCAGTCAATTCTATAAATTGTCCAAAAGGGACAAGCAAGGAAGCAGGTACAGGGAGGGGAGAAAGAGTGGAAAGGGGATTGTTTTCTATCTAAAAAAAAAAAAAGGATCAACTGCACAGAGCTGCCTTTCAAAAACAGCAATGAATAGGTTGAGATCTTACAGGGTCCAAGCAAACAAAGAAAACCTCATGGTTGGTGTTTACTACAGGCCTCCCAATGAAGGAGAGCCTGCTGACACAATATTCTTATTTAAAGTATTGGAAATACCACACTATCCAGTCTCTTATCCTGTTGGGGGCACTTCAGATAACATAACATCTGTTGGAAAAGCAGCACAGCAAGCCTAAAGCAGTCCTGGATACTCTTGGTATGCACGGAGGATGTTTTCTTAATTCAAGTGATAAAGCCCAACCAGTGTGTACATGTTAATAGACCTGTTGCTTACCAACACAACTGAACCACTTAGTACAAGATTAGAGGCAGCCTGTGCTGCAGTAATCATGCCCTGGTGAAATTTGTGATCCCGAGGGATATGAGCCCATTCAAAAGTAAAATCAAGACACTGAATTCTAGGAGAGTGAATTTTTAGTTGTTTAAGGAATTAGGATAGGACCCACTGGTAAACCGTCTTCAGGGATAAAGGAACAAAACATATCTGGCAGCTCTTTATGGACATTTTTCTCAGAGCACAAGAACTATTGATTCTTATGTGTAAGAAATTAGGCAAGGAAGGCAGGAGACCCGCACGTCTGAGTAAGGATTACTTGATTAAAATCATGTGTAAAAAGGAAGTGTATAGGGAATTGAACCAGGGATATCTATCCTGAGAAGGATATAAGGACATTGTCCGGTAAGTAGGAATGAGATTAGGAAAGCTAAGACATTGCTGAAATATGAAAAATAATATGAAAGACTTATATTGATATGTTTGTCAGAAAATGAAGGTTAAGAAAATTTAACCCCTCATAAATAAGACAGGAGAATTACTGACTGACTACTGATGCAGAGAAGGACAAGGTCCTGCACCTGGGACAGGGCAATATGTGGTATCTGTACAGATCGGGTGATTAATTGATAGAGAGCAGCCCTGCAAAGAAAGACTAGGGTGAAAAATTGAATATGAGTCAGCAGCATGCACTTGCATCTCAGAAAGCCAACAATATCCTGGACTTCATATAGAGATGTGTAACTAGTGGGTGAAGGGAAGAGAATCTTTCCTGATAATCCACTTTTTTGAGATTTTATCTGGTATACTGAATCAAGGTCTGGGGTTCCCAGTTCAGCACATCCAGTGGATGGCCCCAAGGATGACTATAGTGTTGGAGGACTTCTGCTATGAAAAAAAATGTTTCATGTTGGAGATTATCAGCTTGGAGAAGTCTCCAGGAAGATCTTATTGCATCCTTTCAAACTTAAAGGAAATTTGTAAGAAAAACAGAAAAGACTTTACTAGGGCCTTTCATATCTGGGTAAATCAGACCTATATAATTCTGTTGTAAGCAATTTTAAGCTGAAAAATGATAGATTTAGATTTATATATAAAGAATACAAATTTTGCTATGAGAGTGGTGAAACACTGAAACCAGTTGCCCAGAGAAGTTATGCCCATCACTGAAGTGTTCAAAGCTGTGCTAGATAAGACTTTGAGCAACCTGACTTAGTGAGAGATATACCTGCTCATGGCCAAGGGGTTGTAATAGATGATCGTTAAAGGTCCCTTTAAACTCAAATTATTCTATAATTCTATGATTCTATGACTCTGTGTATAAAATCAGTCATTCAATATTTTTTTATAGATTTCCCCTTTCTAGTTACTGTGAAGTATTTGGTAAAGATGTACATCACTGTATTTTTTCTATGAAAATTATTCATCTTTTGTAAGTATGGGTCAGAAGGTATGTTTGTATTTCCCTTTTGCGAGAATTAGCTGAAAATACCAGCTGAAAAACACACAGTGGAAAAACATATCCTTTTTCTATTTTATTTTTTTTCCCCAATATTAGAACAAGTTGGCAACACAAATTTCATGGTAGTGGTTTTCTGGTTAAAAATTCTTGTCTTTTCAAGCAAAGTTGCTATTGTAATATTATTTCCTTGGTTCTTAATGACTTTTTAATTCTATTTTAGCCTAATCACACAATTGGCATTGGAATAGGTGAAGACTTCCCTTCCCTTCAAAATACACATAACACTGTTACTACATTAATGAGTTCTTCATAGGTTTAATTATGTTATTTAAGATAATTGAATCAGTCAAAAGAAATAAATGAAATATTTCATCTGAGATTATGGGATACACTTTTTTTCTACCAAAATGAAGAATCACTTATTTGCATAGCCTTATTGCCAACCATCACCTCTGTCTCATGATCTAAGATTTACAACAGAACTATATTAGGTCTGATTTCAATAAAAATGGACTGGGCCAGACCTCTTCTTTAGAATTAGGCCTGGCTTTCACAACAATTTTATACAGAAAAATATTCAGTGTGGCCTGCAAACTTATTCTACAAATAATTAAATGGCCTTCTTTTATCAACATCACATAGTTGAGTTGAATCTATGTAAATTGTGGGATTAAATGTCCACCTTTCATTCATGAGAAATATGTCCAATAATTTTAATCCTCTGCTTGGTTTCTGCTGCTGAAACAGTCTCAAGCTCCATTTTTGAGATACTTTAAAACCCAAAATAGAGGCATGTGACAGCAAATAACATCTTTTTTTTTCCTCCCTCCAACCTTTATTGCTGTGTTTATGACAAAGAAAAATAGAAGCAAGAAAAATCAAAGCTATATCATAGCCTTGAGGGAAAGCTTAGAGAAAGGAAACTTCTGCAAATTGAATACTGGCTAGTAGATCATCATTCCTGCTGTATGATTCACCCATTTTCAAGGAAAAAGAGTTTTGTATGATTTTTAAAAATAAATGATTTTCAACAAGAATCACAGACATACTCATTTTATCTTAATAAGAACAAGACACAAAGCCACAAGTTTCATCTACCATGATAAAAAGAGTTCTTATGCATTTACCATTCTCTGTTACCTACATTTGAATGCTATTTTCTGCAGTGACTATGCTATATGAACATTAAAATGTCATTAAAGAAAATGTATCTCTAGTGATAAATAAGTTTATTTTTCTTCTTAAAAAAAGATACTATGAACTGATAAAGTTTATTTATTAATCATGTATTTTTTTAGATTATTTTTTATATTACACTGTAATCTTAAAGACACATTCTGTTAAAATGAAAATATTTTATAAACCCAGTTGCAGTGGGTAATTCTCATTCTCAAGAGGGTAATTTCAATCTCAAAGATTTCTAAAATGCTGGATATCCAAGAACAAATTTGGAGTAACAGGGTCATGGAGCTGTAGAGCATTTCAAGGTCAAAGATATAGTCATGTTTAATGACAGATTAATTTTAAATTCATTTAAAATTAAATGTCTTAAACATAATTCCAGATGATTTGTTAAATAAAAAAAAAAATTGGAAAAATAAACATTTTGCACAATTTGACTTCTATAATGTATGTATTCCTGTTAGTTACAGCAGGGACTTCATAACAAAAATGGACTTCAAGAACAGGATTTGGAAAGGATTTAACTTCTTTTGTAGATACAGTAGTGGTGCTTAGCATTGGGAAATGTCAGTCAGAATCCTAAATGCCAGTCTGTGGAAGTTGGTAGCTGTTAGGCATGAAACTGGTATTTATACTTTTGACAACTCTCCCCAAACAGAATTTTGTAAGATGTTGAGCACCGATCAGGAGATGGGGCTGCTCAGCACTTCCAGGGCTCAAGCCCATGACATCTATTACAGCATTCAGCTCACATCAAAGGGAACTCAGTTGCTGCTTAATTGAAATTATTGCTTTAAGATAATGCTTTACTTTTTGAATGTCTGATTTTTTCTTAGTGTATATTATGCACTATACCTCCCCTTGGGATATTAGTTCCTACACTTGCTGTGGGTTTTTCATGTCTTAACTTGATTGAAGGAGCTTATTTTCTAACCTTTAATGGTCATATTATCTGCTTCTATTAGCTTTTTTCTCATATGAATATATAAAAAATAGAACACAAAAAGCTAATGAATAAATAAATAAAAGGACTATTTGGGGAGCCTCCTATACAGAACCTACATCAGCATTATGTCAATAATAAAAATAATGTACAATGTCAAGTTCTGCAACTCTCAAAGTCATAGTGAGCCTGACATAAACAGCAGGGCATAATGGGACATCTTCAGAAACTGACAAAGGAAAAACACATTCATTATGTGTTATACACTGACAAATATAAATATGATCAGTTGAGAGAGAGAATAGTTTAAAAAATGTAATGATTCATCTTGTATCCCATCCAGCTAGTAATTTAGGCCTTGTTTCAGTAGAAAATGAGTATTTGTGCTAAGCTTTAAATTTGTACCAAGCATAATATTATGCAGCAAACCATATGTTTAATACTACATTTGTAAGTATGAAGAGAAATGTTAAATTTGCATATGTAGAGAAGTAGGAGACAAAGTTCTCCATCATAATTTGAATGTTTACAATGTGTATTGTGTAAATATGTGAATTTACCTCAGATTCTATCACAACTAATGGAATTTCAGTACATTTGGGATGATGCTTTTCATCCTGATATTCATTGCCTATTTATAACCCTTTAACTTTTGACAGCAATAATTCCAGCCTTCCTTGTGCTTTCTGTTAGAAATTGTCCTACCTTATGAAACCAGCAAAAAATTGCATTTCCTCTTTTAGACCAAATGGCCATATTCTCAGATTTTCTTGCTTGCCCTATCACTCCTGGTAGTATTCCATTATGAGGTTGCTTTCATCATTTTTTTTTTCCCAAGGTAAATCATGAACATCTATTGGTGGGTTATATCAATAAATGTAGACCTTAACCTGTAATTGTATAGTGATTTGTCAGTCTGTATTATGTATTCCCTCATTTTTAGTTTATAGTAGGCCAAAATTTGGCTCCCAGCTGGCTTTGAAATTTCATATATTCCTCCTACTACCTAGAAATTCCTAGATATGGAAGCAAACACAGAGAATTAATCACATTTAATCACAAAGAATTATGTGTTCTCCAAAAACACCTTTATTTACTACTTGTCAGTCAGATCTCATCTGTTATTTTCCTTGCATACTTAGAAGACGGATTTGTAAATATTTCTAGATTCACAGACAAAATTGTCAATTTTTCATCCATATATCTAATATATCTCTGAACAGTATAATCCCGCTAGATACGCTTCATCTACAGAAGGAAGATCATCATTCCAGATCTAATTTTATGTCCATTCCTGTTGCTGCCCAGTGGATTGATTCTTGCAAAATTCATAAAGTACTGCATAATACAGAAAAATAATTACAAAGACAACAGATAAAGAAGATAACACTTCAAAAATGTCATAGTCTTCTGCTATGAGGTAGTTTAAAATCCCTACACACTCTTTTTAAATAATAAAGGCTGACAGGAAATCTAGCATAGTACAACTATGTGTTTTTTGTAATAGGGACAATTAGTACATCACGAACCATTGAAATCACATCCAAATGACTTGCATTTGTGTAAGAGTTCACCTTCTTCTCCATCTTTCTTGAAGCCTTCTACATACTTTTTGCCAGTATGAAAGGCAGCATAAATCTTTCAATTAAGATTTAAATTTATGTGCATTATTTCAAAAGTTCATAACTGAAAATTGCAGGTGCTTTCATGACTTCAGTTGTGATCTGCTAAAAGTATTGCACTGTATCCTTCCTTAGATAATTCTGAAGACACATCAGTAATATCATCATCACCATCACAGTAATATTCACTTAACATTTCTGATGCTGTAAGTAGAAATATAAATATAGAGCTGTATTAAACTGTTAGAAAGCCATTTCAACCATTTATAAAATCAAACACTTTACAATATCAGTGGTCTGTATGAATGCTAAATCTTTCTAAGCTCAGCATGCTAAGAAAACTCTCAAAGATTTTGTATTAAAAAAAAATCTGATTGCAAATTTATAAAGGGCCTATACAAAAGACAGTAATCTACTGCTTTCATTCCCAGCTTTATATCGTATCAGTTTTGTATTCTCCCTGTAAGTTAAAAATGGAAATGGAGGTTAAAAAAAAAAAAAAAAAAAACCAACAAAAACCAACTTAACAAAATTAGAATAAGCTGCTAACACTCATACAAATGATTCTACTTAGAATAGCAAACTTGAGGCTTCTTTATAAGCCAAAGCCTTATAAAGAAGGATTATGCTTACATATATGAAGAACAGCTGATGCTGATGACATGTGAAAAAGTATTACATTATAATATTTATTTCTTTTAAAAATGTTAATACTTGGTATAGTGGAAATTTTGTTGTTGTGGAATACCTGTTCAAAATCGATTTACTTCAGTTACTAATAGAGCACATACATAAATCAGGTGGGTTTCATGAAATATGGAATTTACTTTTTTTTTTTTTTTTCACCCAAAAGATGGTAAATTTCCCTGAAAAACTCATCTTAACATTTTATTTTATTTTGCCACTGGCTACAATACTGTGTTGTTTCGGTTTTGTTTTTTTTTTTTCCTACTTATGTCAATTTAATGCTTTATCTTCATTTTTATGGTTTCATTATTCCTGATTATTTGTTCAATGGAAGAAGCGTGCATGTTCTTGTAATTAAAATAATAATAATAAAAAAGTAAACCAGAAATACTAACATATCCTGAGGAATGGGAATTCTGTCCTCACTTGAACATTTTTATCTGAACTCCTGCCACTTAGAATATTTTGGATGTTTGCTCCCTCGCACATTTCTGTATTTATTTAGCCAAAACTGTTCCTTTTTCCCAGCAGATCCTAAATAGCATTTTAAGAAATGCCTGGAACATTGGCTACATTTTCCCCCCTTCCCTGCCCTGCCAAGGACAGTGCCTGAGAACTACACTCCGTCTTGTAGATTGATACAGATTGACACACTTCAGGAAAACAATAAAGGTCTGTCTCTTGGGCCTTTGCTGACAGTCAGAGGTTGAATGTATGTGAGGAAGAGGAGATGGGAATGTATTTGTGTGTATTAATGTATTAACTACTGCTAAATTTTTTGCTAGCATCTTCTGAAGCATTATTGTATGTCATTCTCCTTACATCCTTTACATCTTCACAACAGAATCCTTGTATAGGTATTTCACCTGTAAGTAGACATATTCTTCATTATTTCATCAGTAAGACAATCTCAATAAGAAATGCTCTCTCTGGACTTCCTTACCATTGAAGCAATGGACTCCTTGTTGATTTACGCCTATCTTAATTGAACACTTTCCATAAATATCTTCTCTTTCTTCTTTTATGCTTCAAAGGCAGCAGTCCTTCCGTGTAATGTTTCTTCCTTTCCAGCTATTTAAAATATTCACAACAAGTAATTTGTTGAAACATACTTTTGTCTTGCTGCTCACAAAAAGCTTGACAGTAGCCAGACAGCTGTGCCTACCGTTTATCACCGCAGCTGCTCATAATGTTCTAATTATTACCTTATGCTTCTCTCATCTGCTATATGCTTATCCTCTGAAAGTAGGACATTTTATTTTCTTCTTGCTGTCTAGAAATTTGTTTACATACATAGACATACATACACAGTTAGACATGTTTTTTTGTGAACATTATTGTACAAGAGCTGCTCCAAAAGTAATGCCTCCTATTTTATTCTGTTGGCATCAGAGGTAGATGTTGGTGGTATGGCAATATATGTTGTACCTCAACACCAGTAATCCATTACATTTTGTTGCCATGTGACAGAAGGCAGCAGAGGGGCAATCTGACAGAATGGCGTCTGACATGGAAGTGCACACGAAGCAAAAATGTGTCATTGAATTCCTCCATGTGGAAAAAATAGGACATTCATGAACACTTGTTGAATGTTTATGGAGATCAAACTGTGGATGTGAGCACAGTGAGGCAGTGGATCGTGCATTCAGCAGTGGCTACAATGATATGAAAGACAAGCAACATTTCAGGCAGCCACACAAGCACGAAATGTAGGCTCTTGTTCATGGCTGGCAAAAATGCATAGTTAATAGTGGTGATTATGCAGAAAAATTACGTTTTTTAGCCTAGAATATGCTCTATCAAATAGTTTTATTGTGTTCCTTGTATCTCTTGTAATTTCCAGGGAAATAAATTGAAGACATTACTTTTGGAATGACCTTCATACTCTGAATGGTTAATGCTGAATAACAAGAGTAAAGAAAAAAAATAATAAAGGGACAAACTTGTTGAGTATTTTCTGCATTTTTTTACTAACTATGGTGCATCTGAGAGAATTAGCTAACCAAATTCAGGTATTGTAGCAGTAAACTTTGCTGCCAAGGTATGGTAGCCATTTCTGCACTATTTAAAGGCAGGCGAACCATTCAGACATCATGACTCCAAAATCAAAGCATAGATGAAAGAGGCAGGCTACTTGAATAAGTATTCACTACCACTATGCAGTATCTATGCTAGGAACACTCTTTTCTGTCTGACATTATGAACAGAATAATCCTGCAGCAGAACACAGGATGCCTAATGGGTCAAATCAAGCAGACCTCCTCATAAAGTCCATCTTCTATTAAGTTCTTAGGTTACTGAATGTACAAGCAAATAATTTATTTTAACATACAGCTAGAAATTCCTTTTTAGTGCTTTCATTCCCTATACACACAGAATATAAATATAAAAACTACTTCCTCTAAAAAATGGGTTTTGAACAGTTGAAAGACTTTTAAGGTTTGACTTGCAGTGTTGTCCAGAATATTTGCTTGTTTTCTTATTAGGTACAATTGATTGGCAGCTTGCTCAAACTAGTTTATGGCAAAAAATAATGTGTCAAATAACTAAAAAGTTTCTGTATCTTTTGGCCAAATAGCCTGTTCTATTCTACCATTAAAATGAATGCTGTCAAATCTCAAAAAATGTTTTGACAACAGTGTAATTTTCCTTCATCATCTCAGATCATTTTGCTGCCCAGATACATTTTGTAAAGACTTTTTATTTCTGTTTGTGGAATGCATACTGTAATCTTCAGAAAGTATTTTCTAGCTCAGAATTGCTCTGAGAAAAATTTTCCATTCACAGAAATAAATCCATGCAGACACCTAATAAAAGCTGATAACAACATAGTACTGAAAAGAATATTTGTTTGTTTGTTTTTAATTTATCACCCCCAAAAACCCTTTACAAAACTGATGAAGTTCACCAATTGTCATGGTTTTATGATTTTTGATTATCGGTATTCCACATCATAACATCATGTAGTGCACTGGGACTTTAACTGTTAATGTTTCAGTTCCGGACACCCATCCGGAAGAGAACTACATACCCCAGGGGACTCTGCAGTCAGAGAGAAGATATAACCCCTAGCAAGGTCACCTGATGAGCTCTTCTTCGTCGGCTCTTCTTCATCTCCCTGCTGCTCAACCAGACTGCACATCTCACCTCAGTGTTATGGTGATGCCTATCCACCTTTTGGACATTCTCTCTCTCATTATATTTGATTTATTAGCTTCAATTCTAATTATATTGTATTATAGTGCATTATCTTGCATTCCGATACCATATTTAGTAAATTAGTTTGTTTCTCCTCAGATCGTTGCCACTGTTTTTAATTATTTTGGGGTCCCCTGTTTCTCTTTTCTAGAGGCATGGATCCGTGGATCCCTTTGCCCTGCTAGTCATGGAACCAGGCCGAACCAGCCCGTAAACTGTTGACACCAATGAATAGTAAGATGGCAGAATAATTGTTAAAGAGTTATCAAGAGCAAAGTGTTCAGATTAATAGAGATAAATATACAAATTTTCATACTGTACAGAAGTATGTAGTAGTATTCAAACATTCTGAATCCAACTTTTCATGAGGTGTTTTCTGTTAAGTGA
This sequence comes from Phasianus colchicus, assembly GCF_987193195.1. NCBI lineage: Eukaryota > Metazoa > Chordata > Aves > Galliformes > Phasianidae > Phasianus > Phasianus colchicus. Next base: position 42,102,039 of record NC_143438.1, read on the forward strand.
AAATATAAAGGCTAAACTGTACAGTTTACAATTTTAAAAAAATTCTCTTCCTCTGCATGGAACTCATCAATTTACCTATGACTGTTAACAATTGTTTATATCAATGAAAAATTTCCAAATGTTGATGACATATTTGCAGCTTTTCATGATATACTAGGGAAAGGTTATCCTTTTATTATATGCTGCTGTAAGGTCATGCAGTTTCTTTTTAAAACTTGGAGAACCCTTGAAATTATTCTTAATTTAGTAATTGGAAGAGGTCATCGTGTGCAAAGATTTATCATGAGATATTTCTAATCTATCATGTAATTTCCACTGAAAAAAATCAGGACTCAAAACACTTTTGAGAGAATTACCTTGTAGTTTTGTTTTTGGTGTTTTAAGAAAATGACTCATATTGCTCTGAAAAAGACAAATTCTCTCTCTTTTTTTTTTTTTCTGGTTTGTGTCATACCATTTTATTTCTTTATTTTATCACAAAAGAAGCTGCTAATTTCAACCTAAATTAAGTAATAGCTTTGGTTGAGTAAATCTTCTTGAGAGATGATCTGTTTAGAAAATAAGCAAAATTTCTGTACCTCTGCTCCTTACCTATCTTTTCTACCAATTTCCTGAATGCTTACCACCTCTACAAAATCAGTATCACTCTCAATCATCTTTTCTGCCTCTCACATGGTATGTGAGAGGCATGCACGCACATACATAGACATAAAATGAGACCAGTCTTCCATTTCTTTAGAAACTGTCACCAAAATGACTTTATCAATGCACTTGATGATAGTTTTCAAGTTATGATATATGACACACTGTGTTGCAACTGATGCAGGAATGCTGGCAACCATCTATCTACCTTTGATTTCCAGAAGCTCTGTTACAAAAGACACAATTATAGAAGATAAATACATAAACTTAAATCTCTTTTACAGTTTCTGTTTGTAAAATCTTTTTACAAATTCTGTTGAAAGTTGAGAAAAAAGATGTTTTACTCAAAACCAGATAATTAGGTGTATATCCTGCCATAGTGCCCAATGCTTCCTTTCAGTGTCTGCATGGCTCTTAAGCCAGCTGAAGTATTTTGAAAAAATTCCCAGAAACACTGGAAATAGATCACATAGCACTGCAGTGCAAATTGTAAAAAAGAAAATAATTTTCAAAGTTCAGTTGGTTTTGTTTTGTTGGGTTTAGGGGTAGAGGTATTCTTACTCTTTTAATTTCTAACTGTTGTTTAAGCCTCAATGTTTCTATTTTCCATTTGTTTTGTCTCAAATAAATTTATCTATTCAACTGGGTTGTAATGTATTCTGTATTGTAAATATCTTTATTTTCTTTTAGCTCATAGTCTTAGCACAGTCCCCCCTTTATCTGTCCCTCTCAGCTCCAAACATCATATGTGAGCTTCAAACAGGGAGAATTTTATACTTGTATTGATGGACTACTTCCATCCTGTGGCACCACGAAGCTGAAAATCCAGAGGGTCTAATGAGCATCTGATATGAACTGTACTTCATACACTGTTGCTCAAACAGTTGACAAGCAGCTAGCAGTTCACTCTACTTTTAAAATTATTTTATTATTTTTATTTACTGAGTTATTTTCTGAGTATAGGTCAATAGAAAATTGGCTTCACTCCAGCCATTCGGTTTTCACCCATTCTCACTGCTCACATTAATCATATTACGGTTAATTGTAATGGAGAATTAAAAATGCAAGAAAAGAAAATCCAGACAGGAGCAAAAGATGTTCATTTTTCACAAAAGTAAAGATATTTTAACTTTCATGAGATTTGCTTCAGGAATTTTGCCAATATTTCACATGAAAATTTTGCATTTTAAAATTTAAATTGAATAAAATATTCTTTTTAAAACCACTCTTAGAGTGTGGCACAAAGCTCCATACTAAAATATCTAGTTGTGATTTTCATTTACCATTAGTCACTTTTTTTGGAACTAAAGTCTTTTGCTAAAGCGACTGAGTTTTGTGTAGCCTACACATGATGTCTTCTTGTGTGGCTGCAATGGGTTTGATGTACAGAACCTACTTATCTGAAGGAGTTCTTAACTGCCACACTACCAGGACATATGGCAATTGCACTTCAACCTGGGAAACTACTGCAAAGAAACTGTGGCAAAGGAAATAATAGAAGAAGTAAGAATTACAAGAAAAAGAATGCAGTATAAATAACAGGATCTCATCTTCCATTTCTAGAAGAGAGTATGATTTAAGAAGAAAAATATATTCCTAGTAGTTTTTGGATTTAGATTTAAATCCCTTCAGTGTTTACCTTCTTTGCGTATTACAAAATTTTCCTTTTTTTTTTTTTTTAATTCTGCCACATTCTTTCGATAACAACAGACAATAATGAGGAATACCAAAAGTCATCCAACCTCTTATGATATTGCATCTCAATTCACTATTGGTATCATAGATTAAATATAACTGCAATTTTCAATGTCACATGGGAATAAATACAGAAAAAAAGAGTGGGATTTTGTGACAGTGTACTGTAATCTGCTTTTTTAAATTATATTTTTAAATCATCAATAACATTCAGTCCAGAACTGACATATATCTAAATTTAGACTTATTGGTTTCAGTTGTGACAATGAAATGTTATGAAAATGTAAGCTACCTCCACAGATACCACAACATCTGTACATATTAGTGTTAAGCAAAAGGCACAAGGGTTCTCTTTTTTTTAGGAAGGGTAGGGAAGATGTGGGCCCTCTTCAGAAGAAAACTGAAGATCTAATCACAAGGGATAAAGAGAAAGCTGAGGTATTCAATGACTTCTTTGCCTCAGTTTCATCAACAAGGATTCTAGCCACACCACCCAAGCAGCAGAAAGCAAGGGTAAAAACTTGGAGGAGGAAGAATAGCCTGCTGTAACTGAAGATCAGATTTAGCACATCTGAAGAATCAGAAGATGCATAAGTTCTTAGGACCCAATGAGATCAATCCCTGTGTTGTGAGGGAACTGGCAGATGAAGTTGCCAAGCCGCTCTCAATCGTATTTGAAAAGTCTTGGCAGTCTGGTGAAGATCCCACTGATAGGAAAAGGGAAAAACCTTTCCTAGAACCAGGGAACTACAGGCCAAATAGTCTTACCTCTATGCCTGACAAGCTCACGGAGCAGATCCTCCTGAAGGCCCTACAAAGGCACATGGAAAATAAAGATGAGATGATTGGTGGTAACCAACATGACCCCACCAGGGGCAAGTCATGCCTGAAAAACTTGGTGGCTCTTTATAATGGAGTTATAGCACCAGTGGATAAAAGAAAAGCAACTGACATCATCTACTTGGACTCCTGCAAAGCATTTGACACTGTCGTGTATTACATCCTGATAATCAAGCTGGCACAATATGGATTTGATGGATGGAACACTCACTAGATAAGGAATTGGCTGGATCATCAGACTCAGAGAGTTGTGGTCAATGTTTCAGTGTCCAAGTGGAGACCAATGGTCTTTCCTCAAGGATCAGTGCTGGGACCAGTGTTATTTAACATTTTTGTAGGCAACATAGACAGCTGGATCAAATGCACCTCAGTAAGTTTGCAGATGACACTCAGCTGAGTGGTGCAGTTGACATGCTAGAGGGAAAGGATGCTACCCAGAAGGACCTGGACAGCCTTGAGAGGTGGGTTCATGTCAACATCATGAAATTCAGCAAGGCCAAGGGGAAGGTCCTATTCCTGGGTCAGGGCAATCCCAAGCACAGATACACGGTGGGTGGAGAATGGATTGAGAGTACCCTGAGGAGAAGGACTGGGGAGTCTCGAATGTTGAAAGATTCAGCATGAGCCGGCAACGTAAGCTTGCAGCCCAGAAGGGCCAACTGCATCCTGGGTTGCATCAAGAGAAGTGTGACCAGCAGGACAAGGCAGGTGATTCTGCTCCTCTACTCTGCTCTTGTGAAACCCCACCTGGAGTATTGTGTCCAGTTCTGGAGTCCCCAACATAAGGAGGACATGGAGCTGTTGGAGTGGGTCCAGAAAAGGGCCACAAAGATGATCAGAATGCTGGAGCACCTCCCCTACAAGGACAGGCTGAGAGACGTGGGGCTCTTCAGCCTGGAGAAGAGAAGGCTGCGATGAAACATTACAGTGTCCTTCCAGTACTTGAAGGGGCCTACGGAAAAGCTGGGGGAGGGACTTTTCATAAGGGCATGTGGCGACAAGACAAAGGGAAATGGCTTTGAACAGGAAGAAAGTAGATTTAGACTACATATTAGGAAGAAATTCTTTACTGTGAGGGTGATGAGACACAGGAACAGGTTGCCAACTGAGGTTGTGAATGCCTCCCTCTGAGAGCATTCAAGGCCAGGCTGGATGGGGCTTTGAGCAACCTGGTCTAGAGGGAGGTGTCTCTATCTGTAGCAGCGGGTTGGAACTAGATCATCTTTAAAGTCCCTTCCAACCCAAAGAATTCTATAATTCTTTGATTTTCCAGGGTAAAACACCTGCATTGAAAATTATCTCAGATTTACCCAGAACAAGTAACAGTATGCAGATCAAGCAGCACACTACCTCCTTTGCCCTGGAACTGAGACTCACTGACAACAGTCATCAGTGAACAGTACAATACAATACAACACAACAAATATCAAGGAAAATTCCTGGTCAAAAATAAGAAAGGAGAAAAAAAAAAAAGCAAAAAAAAAAAAAAAAAAAAGCAAAAAAAAAAAAAAAAAGAAGGTTGTTTTTGGAAAGGAGCTGACTATACAGGAGTATGTTTTGTAATATGTCACATCAAAAAGAGTAAAATGTCATAAAATACATAGAACTGCCAGAAAGCAGGGAAGTCCTACGTGCCAGCTCCAGCTCCTGGAATTGACAGTCTTTTTCAAGTGACACACAATCAAAGAGAACAGAATGAATCTTGGGAGCAGATGTTAGAACCTAAATCTCCTGCTGCCAGCTAAGCACTCTCATCATTAACTACTCCTGTCAGTCTTTTCTTCTCTTTATCTCTCCTGGACACTTTGAATTTTGCATTATTTCTGCCGGAGTGGTAAAGAGCATTTATTTTATCCATATCTTTTTACTTCCTCTGTCCCACTACACCATTACAAGCTCACATTCACACTTGCTCCCATTCACACTAATTTACAGCTCTTTCTCAAATGGAAGATGTGGGTTTTCACCTTGTCATGTTGGTCATAATATTAATCCTTAATATTCAGATTTTCAGAGCAGGTATTCTAAATAGCAAAAGATAAACTATTACCTCCTCATCCAGTTACATTTTATAAGAAAGTCAATCTTTTCTGTTTTATGCCCATATGGGACTGAGCATACTTGTAATATCAGGATCTCTTGAAGACATGGATATTGCTTTGTTCCCCGTGAGCGGGATCAACATGTTCTCATGTAGATTGAGACAGTTCAGGCATGCAAAACTTAAACAATCAGCTCTTAAAAACGTTTATTTTGAAAGTAGACAGGCAGCATGGCGGAAATAAAGAGATGTGTATCCTGTAAAAGGAGGTTTCTGAGAAGGTGTCTGATATACAAGCCTGGTTTCCGGAATGTTAGCAAAGTTTTGGTTTAGTTTTCAGGACTAAAAGTGGAGTGTAGTAAGAGACTGCAGGTTCTTCTTATGCTTTTGCATAAGGCAGTTCAGACTAAGCGGCAGCCATGCTTTCCATACAATGAGACCAAGCATGTCCTAGTTACAGAACTTACTCCTTTGAGACAAAAGAAAAAAATCACAAATTGAATCCACAATTCTACAGGATGTATAAATTAAATTCCTTCTGCTATGTGTTAAAGGGGCTATATGGCATTTCTGTACATGACATTCTGTATTAGCTTTGTTTTGTATGAGGCAGCAGACAACGTTAAGAGACAGAAGGTACTTATTTACCTTCCTGTACGCTATAATATCAGATATGAATTATTGTTTATCTGCTTTCCTTTTTTTCCCCATTAGCTTCAGATAACCTGTTAATGTAATTTCAGATCCAATATCATGACCCTGCCTAAGATGGAGTGCAGAATATCTGCAGAAAAAAGCTGTATGGTTACTGAATTAAGGCCCAAGAGATAGGACTCCTTTTCCAGCCTTCTAGGAACTTTTTGGATGGTGTCCGACAAATTGCTTAACTTTGCCTACCTCACTTCACTCATCTGAAAGTAATATCAACTTGGACAAAGCGAGGTCCATTGTAAAATGGAGTAAATAGTTTCTTATAATCAGAACTGTCTGAAGGGAGGCGCACTGTTTGCTAATGCAAACTTGTTCTATCTGCTAGCAAAGGGAGCAAACGTGCAGGGCTGAGGCCAGCAGGAGATAAACACAGTGAAACAGAGTACAAGGAGCAGCACACTGGAAAAGTGTTGTGACCACTCTGACGAAGTCACAGAATAGAAGTTAGTTGTTTATAGAGGTAATTCAGAATGTTGGAATAACAATCACAAGCCCTCTTGGGTTTTTAGAAAGTTCACATGCTCCTATATTCTTCCACATTCTCCAAACTACATTTCACTGCAATGCTCTGAACATTAGTATGCTCCAGTTCTAAAGGGGTCTATAATTTTCATTTTTGCTTTTTTTGCTATTGCCAACTACAGTAACTCAAAGAATTGGCTCACTAGGTAATGAAAAGTATTAATTATTAAGAATTAGAAATTTTTTGTTGAACTATGACTGATAGAACAGTAAAATCAAACTCCAGTGCACAGTTAATAGCAATCTGTTCAGATCAGTTTGAATTTTTCTTCTCCTCAAAGACTTTTAACTCTATATATCTATTGAAAAAAAAAATACATAGAATTGTATTTTAATTAAGATAACCTTTAAAAATCATTCTCAAAACACACATCAGAGAGGAAGGAAACAGCTAGTATAGTCTCATATTTTCTGCAGCTCTGCCATACCAAATCCAATAATGCATGTTTGTGCTGATGTAGAAGATTGAGAGCCACAATACCTTTACTGTCTGTTTTTAAGTAATTAGGCATGTATTTATCCAAAAAAACCTACTTATATGCTCTTTACAAGACATATTTCAACAGATGCTGTAGAAAACTAGTCACATTAGGTCTCATAAGTCCAAGCATGTTTATCATCCAAAAATTAATTAAGCCATAAATTAAAAGGGAAAAAAAAAAAAAAAAAAAAGCCATATTTTTAAGTACACAGCTAAGTACAGTATTTTGACCTTCCATAACAACAACTTAGCTTTTCAGCTCTGTGTCTGACTAGTGCTTTTGCAGTGAAGTGACATGCCACTGAAAGCTGCTGATTCAAACTATAAAACTGATAAAACTGCCTAGAGAATAGTAGCTCCCCCTGGAGAGATAGGTACTCGCTGAGTACACTTTTTTTTCCAGATATGGGCAAATATTTAATTAACTGGCCTTTTTCTTAGAGTTTAGGTGATATCTGAATGCCATACATGCTCCCCAAAAGGAACATATTATCTAAAGATGTATGATTCCAGCATACCTATATAATGGTGTGATTTCTCAATGGAAATATCTGTATCAGGATAACAGCATATGTGGATTAGAGACTGGCTGGAATAATATGGATGTACATATACTCCTTTCAGTACAGAAATTTGTATGTGAACTGAATTTTGCAGCTCTCTAAAATGCTGAAACAAAGTGTCATAGTTGTGTTTGCCTGACATTTTTAAGGGTTGTTAGAAAAACAGTCATAAATTTTAGTTTGGATAGACCATTCAAGATCAGCAGGCCAGGGCTATGAACCCTGAAATCATTAACATTAATGCTCCACAGACACTGAGAAGCAGAGCTATAAAGCTGTAGATACTTATGAGGGATTTGCTTCTCTATTAATAATGCTTTTGTTAATCTAACCTGAAAGAAATGCATAGTGGTCCTGCTTCAGACAGGAGTGATAACAAAACGGTAATAGAGAATAGTAAAGAGAAGGAAAGTTTGTAGAGGAAGAAATAGGAATACCTATTAAGGTGCCAATGTTGCCACTGCTACCTCAACATAAGTGTTGTTGGTCTGTCAGGCAGAAAAGACAACCACTAGAAAAATAAAAATAAAAAGAAAACATAGACCAACTTGGAAGTTTTGGAAAGAAGGAAATGTGCAGGAAAATACTCAACAATTCAAAAATGAAGCAAGAAATGATTATAAATACTTTCAAAACAGCTGAAATCTAATCAAGATTTTTCAAATATAGGCAAATTGAATCTTGAATTACCTGAAAACACTAAATAGAGTGCTTTCAACAGTATTTTCCATATTTTCACATTTAAAAACATACAATTTTTTAAAACTGAATTGAAGTCAGCACTGTTTTTCACATGACATTATAACAGGACAAAAACAACAAGCACAGAATCCAGGCAGCTGTGTCTTTTTACCAGAATCTCAATTTTCCTTTCATCGAAAAATAAATGATAAGATTACCCATTCAGATGTTTACATCGAACTTATTTAAGACATGAATTTGACCCAAGCCTTAACATCACATTCACCTTTTCTTAGATTTAAAACTGCTGAAATACTTTTTTTTTTTTTTTCTTTTTTTTTCTTTTTTTTTTTTCCCCATTTCATTTATCCTTTCTTTGGTAACTAGATTATGACATGTGGAAAGTACTGATGTAGCACAAGCTATGATTCCTCTTGACTATTCCAGGTGTTGAAGAGATAAAGGATATGTGTTACCAGACACTTTATGTTTTATTATTTTTCTTTTCATCAACCTTGGTAGTTTCAGAATGATTTGAGTGAAAAGGAAAGTCTCTGAATCTTAATCCAACTATACCTGTGAGCTTTCAAGACTTATCCTTTGCTAAATTCTACTTGAAATAAAGAATTGTTTTCTACATGTTTTATCACTGAGTAGCTGCAGCGATCAATGAGCTTGATTGCAGCTTGTACATTCATATCACGAAACCCATTTTATGTCGTTAATAAGAGCAGCCTGACATTAGCTCAAAGAGAAAAGCAATCACTTAAGCTCTTCCCATTTGCTTAGTTTTTAAGTGCCAAATGTTACCTCCTGTATAGATATTCACAGGGAATGAGCCAAAGGGGACATGAAATTCTGTGAGCTTTCCTTTGCAAAGTTTCCTTCAGTCTTTTACTCTGAAAGGTGAAGTTCTGCGTGCTATGAAACAGCCAAGAGACTACCTCCTGCTTTTCTTTCTGGCTGCTCTTCTGCCCTTATATGAGTCATCACTGTATCTACCTCTCTTAAAAGGTTATCAAGATAGGGGTCCAGTTACAAAGGTGCACCAAGCAGTAGTGATTCAGGTGTGTGGGGGCAGGGTTGAGGGGGGGCTAGATGTGAAATATGTTGGCATGAAACAGCATGACAGTGGCCATGTTATCAATATGCTAATAAATAATAAAGCATGTAAAGCTAAGACAAGTAAAACTTTAGCAAGATTCAAAGAAACGGGGTGACTGACACAAAGGGACTGTCATTATTTTTGTACTAGTCAGTGTAACATGGGACAGAGTATAGTGCAGTGTACTAATTACTCTTTAATTTTTACTCTCTGCATCCATATAACTGACCTAAGGGCAACTAACTCAGCAATCTACATACTTCACAATGCCTTCCTGCACTTGATGTCAGACCCCTCTAGGAAGGAGCATGGGCTGATTTATCTGCCCTACGTCTTCCATGTCACATTGTCATAAAGTGTTCTGGGATACATATTTAAACAGGCAGGAAAGGACATTCCTCTCTGTTCAAAAAGTAGAGAGACAAATGTGTGCAGGCCTTCAAAAAATGCATCAGCTAGTACCTATGTTCAAAATCAGTCTGAAAAGGGAAGCATGCATCAGGAGGGCATATTCCAATGAACAGACTAAGATTTATGAGCTGAATTAAATTTAAGCAATCATTCAGTGATAGATTGAAGATTAGATAAGGTGTTTCTTTTATTGTCTCTTTGTTATTTAGCAGCCCTGCACTGGGCAAAAATAAGTAAAATTTTGGTCGGAAAAGTCTTTGAAGTTGTAGCATTAAGGCAATATAACAGCGTTAAGACACTTACAAGGTATGTATGAAGGTAGATATTAATAAAGACTATTGACATTTTTACCAAGTAAAAATGGAAATGAAAGGTATGTTCCTGTACTTTCTGCTGTTAATCTAGCAATATTCGTTTTAATGAAGTCTAAGCTCAGGATTTCCTAAGTCTTTTTAATTGTAGCATTGTACACAAATCCCTCAAGTTTCTGATATCAAATAGAGGGAAGGTACCACACTAGAACTTTGTTATATGGGGAAGGGAGAGGTGAGGTTTAGACATTAGTGTGAAGATTGAATTCAGAAAAAGCAAAGGAAGCAAATTTTCAGATGTTTGAAGAGTATATACACTGAATGGTATCAGCTGTCCCATAAGAATAACAATGTGGTTACATATTTTATATGAAGCGCAGTCATGTTTCTGAAAGCAAACTTCTGTACTTTCTCAATCAACATTTAGTTCTGTCCTACTTCAAATTTTTATGCAAGGTTAGATATGGGATAAGGCATTTGCTGTCTCTCTAAGGAGATGTATCTGGAGTTTAATTTGAGAACTATAATGATAAAGTAGAGAACCAAAAGATGCTTTTCTCCAACTTCTGCTGTTTATCTTCAGTAAAAATGCAGACTTTTTCCCAACATACAATTTATTATATGAATGTAGTTTTATCGGTTATTGCCATGGTTGTTTTTGGGGTTGTTTTTTCTGTTTATTTTCCTTTGCTCCCTCCTTCCCATCTGTACCAAAGCATTTCCCAGCACAGTTCGGCCAGGAGGGCTGGAGAGCAGCTGTCTCCACAGTGCAAGCCAGTGGCTTGCTAGTAGGACATGCTTCTGCATGAATTCATTGATTTTACTCCCTTCGCTTTTTAGGTGTGATGCCCCCTTTTTTTACATGACAAGGATAATATAAACCAGAATCAAGTGACTTCACCTTTTCTCTGAGTAGCTAAATAGTGTTTTGTTTTTCTAACACTGTTATTTTTTATGAAGGCATTATATGGAAGCTCACTTTCAAGAAACCAAAATAAAAATAGAAATTCAATGTCAGAGAAGTCATTTATCTCATTGTGGTAATGCCAGAATATACAAATGATAAGACTGAAGGGCTTAGGGAGAGAAATCTGAGGGAAGTTTATCATTTATTTATGTACTTAATGTAATACAAGGGAGTACGTGCTGAAGGAGGAATACAGAGACATTTCACCTAATAGTATGATTTAGTGCATCCCCTTCTCTGAACAATGACCTCTCTTATGTTTAGAAGAGACTAATTATTCCAAAAAGATTTGTCTTTTTTATGAAAAAATAAATAAATAAATAAAGCAGAGAAATAGGTGAGCTTACTTTCAGCTACAATTAACTCTTTGTAGTAGGTATCATTGCCATAAATAGCACTAATCCTAAAAAGAGAGTACTGTAACTGTTAAAAAACTCCTCAAAATTTGAAGTATTATAATAACAAAGTGATCAGGTATTAACTGATTAGTATGCATTGTAAAACAAATACTTTTTTTCATTTTTTATGTTATTTTGAAATGTCGTTTTTCTTTCAGTCTTTTGTGCAGTTCTAAACTTTACTTATGCAAATACGTTCTAACATATACCTTATTAACTTTTCCACCAGGCAATAATTTAGTCTCAAAATGTTTTCTATTTACAACAGACAACAAGAATGAAGCCTTGTTCTTGTTGCTTTTCAGTGGGATAACAAAAAATTCTGCTTCAGTTAATACAAAACATAAATGCTAAATTCAACATCACATTTGTCTTTGAAGAAGGTAGTTTTACTTTGTGTAACTATATAGTTTATGGCATAATGACAATATCTTGTAGAATACAAGATATATGTCATACTTTAGGACATGCTAACATACATATATTTAGCCTATACATGTAGCCTTTTATCAAAGTCAATATTCAGGAAAGTGACAGCTGTTATCTTATATAGTACAACTCAGCAGAACAGTGCCCTACTTAACTGAATATATGACTATCTGTACTTCGAAGTTAGCTGAGGAAAGCAGAGATCATAGCACGTCTCTATTACAAATTCATCCTCCCAGTGTTTCAGACCCAAAACAACACCCACTTCTGCATCTCCTTTTGACACTGAGACAGATAGCTCAGGAGATGGAAATGTTAGTCTTTTCAGATTGAATCAAATTTTGCAAGCTATGTTACAATGGTGCTATATACCCTATGGTAAAGAAGAAATAAATAACTCAAACTGATCTCCGTTCAATTACTGAAAGTGCTAATTTGCAAATTACAAATTATCTTCCTGACCTACTATTTCTTCATGCTAGTTTTCAATTTGACTGGGATAATGGAGAATGTGTGTGAGTAAAATCATGATTTTCCTTCTTTCATTTACTGAAGAAATATGGGAAAACTACCAGAACATTCAACAGTCATATGAGATTGCTATTGCTGAAGCAACTCAGCAGAAGTGTAGATGTGGTAGCATCTTGGATTGTAACAGTGACATTTGGGATTGTGCTAGGTGTAGATGTTGGTAGTGGAGGGAGGCTGCAGTGATTGCCTCTGTGACAAGAGGGACTGTCTAGTGTTCAGTTCCAGCCAGTTTCAATGGCCCCACCACAGGGCAGCTGAGCCCAGCAGCCAAGGTGGTAATGCCACTGCGATAACACATAAAATCTGTACAGCAGATGGGAGACAGGAATGAGAAAATATGTGTGAGAAAAAGCTCAGCATACAATAAGGTGAATGGAGAAAGGAGAGGAGGAGCTCCAGGCACTGGAGAGGAAGTTCTCCTGAAGCCTATGGAGAATATGATGAAGCTGACTGTCCCCCTACTGTACCTGAAGGACTACGTTGCAGCTAATGTTCATAATGCAGCTCATTGAGGATCCTCTCACTGCAGCAGGAGAGTGTGCCTTGAAGGAAGCTGCAGCCCACAGAGGGTCCACACAGGAGCAGGTTATCTAATAGAACTGTAGCTCATGGATAACTCACTCTGGAGGAGCATTATAGACCTCTAGAGCGCTTTCAATTATCTGGCTTCAGATATGCACCCTGTCTCCACCCCAAATCTATACCAATAAAATTCCACAAATAGAGCAGCACTTCCTGATCTCTTTCTGTTTGTGAAACAAAGCATAGACCTACAGGGGAGATGGTGTCAGCAGTATGTGTTCAGTCTCAGCACTTAGAGGACTTGGAATCTAAAGTTCCCTGAACATAGATGCAGCAAGAAAATGTAGACATTCTTGGGGGCTATGAGGGCAGTAAAATACTTAGAAAACTTTCAGGCTGTTCGTTCCCACAGTAGAATCACATTCTGTCCATCCTGACTATCTGAAATAGGAATGCGAAACATCAGTTGTTCTACACAGGATGAAAACAGTACAGTGATCTAAAGTGATGATGCTGAACATAGACAAGAAGGATTGACTGGCAGGAATAAGATACCCCTCTCTCTGTATTCAGGGATTTGAAGAAGCGGTTCCAACCTGCATGGAATCCACCTCTTCAGATTCCACAAATTAAGATAAAGCTGTGGTATTTATTACATACACAGATGTCCTATTGTACTTAAAAAAAAATCCAAGAAAAATATATTTCAGTGAGGAGAATTTCAGTTTCCTTTCTCAGATGATGAGAGACAGGACATGAGAAAATAGTCTCAAGTTCCTCCAAGGGAGGTTTCAATCAGATATCAGGGAGTTTCTTCATGGAGGAGTGGCTAAATATTGGAATAAATTGCCCAGGGAAATGATGGAGTCCCCGTTTCTGGAGGTATTTAAGAGACATGGACATGGCACCAAAGGACATAGTTTAGTGATGGGACTCCGTAGGCCAAGTTGATGGTTGGGTTTGATGATGATAAATGTCTTTTCCAACCTTAATGATCGTATAATTCTACAGTACTACAATTTACACATATAATGTTGGCAATTTTAATAGAAAGCTTTCATTAAATACATTTATTAGGAATGGAAATTAAATAATTCTAGTCATATTTTGATATCACTGTCTTACACAGGGAAATCATCAGGACCACAAACACTGCTTATACCCATTCATTCTACTCTAGTGTATCTGCAGAGATGCATGAAAACTCACACTTGGAAGAAATTAATCTCTCAACAGTAGCTGTGCTAGGAAAAGGTAATTTGGCTATGTAATCAAACTGCAATGTGTTCAGTTAGCAGATGTGTGCAAATAAAGGGAAAACCAAATTTAGATTTTCTGGCAATTGCTCTTTTATATGCTTGCTTGTTTGTGAGGACTCCCTATGATTTCTTCTAATTTGCTTGGTGGTGATAACATGCGGCATGGTTTTGTAAACCTTCCGGCTGCAGCACTGTGGTTTGCCAACAGATGGCATGATGCATTTCCATTACTTTGTGTCATTACAACAAGATGACTGCCTGTTCATCTCTGAAATAAAACTAACCACTACCCTAGGCTTCAGCTCTGCAAAGATTTAAGTATGTGCTTGAATTTGAATACCAGTACCACTAAATCTCAGTTTTCCTGCTGTGAAGGGCTCTATTTTTTCCATTGTGGTAAGAGAGCAGCTTTCGCTAGCTATATAATATCAGATTATTTAAGTATATAATTACAGTGAGACAGAATATTCTTGAACTTTTATTGATCCTTCTCACTATGGTGTTGTCCAGAAAACATATCAAAATATATCCAATTTCATGTGAATATTGTCCTAGACAAACAAGTTCTATTATTAACTAATACTACATTAAAAATATTCTGTCTGTTTCTCATATTCCTTTATTTACTTGTAGCCTGGACAATTGAAGAAAAGTTATTAACAACAACCTGAGAAGGTTCATAAGGCTCTGAAATGTATTTTTCTTGGGCAAGTCCTTTTTTTAGTATTTCTTTTTTTTTTCTGATGGCGCAGAAGAAGTTATAGCATTATTTACCCTCACTGAGGGGAGAGGGTACAGTATTAAGTGGTAATACTGTAACTTAGTAGGACTTTGAAGACAGTGTTCAGTTTCAGTGCTTGGGTGATAGAGTAAATGTCAAATAGGGAACAAGCAATGAGATATGTCACCAAACTGAAGAAATGTGTGTAATGTGCTAAACAGAACTACTAGAGACCATATGCTAGAAGGTCAGTGAAATCATAAGCTGAGTCCGTTTTCACTTAAGGAAGAAAAACTTGTGATGGGCCAGGTCTTCCCAGTTTCTTCTGTGCTTTTTATTAATCGTGACAGTAGTAATACTGATACATAATGCTGAAAACAAAGCTATCTGGATGTTAGACTGGCTAAGCTGAAGGTTTAACTGCTAAGCCTTTTGTTACCACTTCCTAGAAATGAGTTTTTGCTGTTGATGTGTAATCTTTGCTCTCGATAGCTTTGTGTCTCAGCATAATTAAAAACATATTGTGTGTTTTGATGGCTTCCTACCTTGCTTTGAGACTTTTTGCTTTGTCAGGCTTAAGACCATTTTAAGTATTTTAGATTGGTTTTGAAATGTCCTGTTTCTCTGGTTAATGCCTTGCAGAAATGTAAGTGCATTACGTCAATAGAAATACCTTTATCAACAAAATCTATAATCTCATAAAAAATATTAAGTTAGTTTGACGAGATTTGTTTTCTGTAAACCCACACAGACTGTTAGTAATTATATTGCCTTAGTTCACTTTTTCAAATCCTATTTCAGCCATAGCATTATTTTGTTTGGGATCAATACAGGGTTGACTTGGATCACCACGCAGAAAAGTACAAAGGAAAATGGGTCAAGGCCTAATCATTCCTCACAACCTCTTCTCCACCAATTACTTGAAGTGGAAAGCATATAGAGACCTATATAGAGAATTGCTTTCCACGTCAGTCTGATTTCAAGTCTGGATATGTCTCTGGAGAATATGTGATTTTTTATTTTTTTTTCATGTTCACTGCTCAGTCTTCATTTCCTTCAGTTGTAAGTGTGGTGCTTCTAAGAGTAAGAATGCATTAAATTCCTGAGAGATAAGAAGTCTGAGGCATTTTTATTGTTTGGACTTCACTATAATGACCCTTCAGAGCTGCAAAAGGCTATGTTCCAGGGGAAAGATATTCACTGGAAAGAGGAATAATATTGAACAGACAATAACATTTAACAATGATTTCTCTCTTATTTTCCATAGGCTCTAAAGATACCATGCGTACATGATGAAAGGGCAAGGCAAGGAAAAAAACAGGATCTTGCTCAATGAAATGGTGTCTATTAGAAGCAGAGGGATGTTGACAAATGCTTTAAAGATTTCAGGAAGAAAGATGGTCATTTCTGTGCTCTAACTGACAATGACTTTGTTGAGATGACATTCTGATTCAATAACTTTACTTCTCTATCTATTACTGACTTACAGGCCCATTTATTTTAGAAAAGCTACCATATCTAGCTGTGACATACTATAATGTGCTACTGTTTCCCTTTACAAGAGGAGCTCTGCATTTGGCATACATTTACCTCTGTTAATGAGGTCAAAAGCAAATCTTTTGGTGTCTTACTAATGTCTGTCCTGGTTTCAACTGGGACAGAGTCGGCTTTCTTCATACTGTCTAGTATGATGCTGTGTTTTGGCTTTAGAAGAAAAATAACATTGATAGATGTTGCTGAGCACTTCGGTACAGGGCCAAGGACATTTTAGTTTTTCAGCTTCTTCTACTGTCCTGCCAGAAGGGATGTTGAAGGGCAAAGGGTGCTGGGAAGTGTCAGAACTAGAACATCTGATCTAAACTGGCCAAAGAGATATTCCATACCCTTATTCCAAAAACTGTCTATGTAAAGCCCAGCTGCCTATTTGGTTAAACCATAATAGGCTCACATACTAAGTCCATTTCTTCCAAGTTCAGAATTATCTGCTGAATAGCATGTGAGTTGGAAGGCAGGACACTGCAGGATGATAAACAGACATGATCTGGTAAGCCTTCACTTGTATTAATATATTCGATTTGGTGTCTTCACATCTGGGATTATAAGAGTCCCAAAACCTTTCTGAACCTTTAGGGTCAGCATGAAAAGCCATCATCACTGTCAAGTCAACAAACAGAGGATATGAAGTGGACTGGTTTTTGGACTGCAGGACTGTAGTGTCACTTGAAACAGACCTCCATATGAGGACTGAATGTAATATAGGGTATTCACGGAAGAGGACCATATACTCTAAAAGGCATTCTGCCATCTGTTTAGTCAGATGAGACCAGTCAATTTTCAGGTCCATTTACAAAACCCCTTACAACTCTTCAGGACGAGGCATACACTGTAATGTCCTTTAAGAGACTTTATTACTGCTATGTATTCAGATTTGCCATAAAACTGGTAGCTTTTACATGATTACAATTATTATTTCTATAACAACTTTTGTTAGTTTTTATAATTATGCTACACTGCTTACATTATTATATTTTACTTTTTAGGGAATATGAATATTACTAAATACTGAATATAATAAAAGTGAGTCTTATTTTTAAAGCTTCCTGAACTTCTTATTTTGTATGCCTAATTTTGTGACTGTGAGCCTCAACAAAAGTCACCATGTGCATAGCTCCTCCAAAATCACAGTGGAGTAACACAATCCATTGGAAACACGCTATGCAAGACTGCCTTATTCTTTGTCTTCAACAAAGAAGTTCCTATCAATTTATGCTTCTTGCTATACGAATACAAGAGTAATCCGTCAGAGTTAAGTGCTCCTATGAGAGTATGTTTGGACTTCTGTATGGTACTGGTCACCATTTCTGTTTTTGATTGTTCCTAATCTCTGTCTTTCCAGTATTCTAAAGCATTCATACATCTTTATGAAAACTTTCATAATGTGCTCAACTTTGAAGTTGAGCAACTGACACATTTGCAGACAAACAACTCAAAAGAGGCATACACGCATGCATTTATTTTCTCAAGTGCCTCCAGGTGATTAAGCTTAAGGACAAATACTGCTCCTGTGAGCAGAACCCAGGAAGAATTTTGCCCACAGGAGCTTCAGGAATCTCCTTTCTCACTCTGCCAGAAGGTCCTGTGGTATGAAGGCCACAGCTGCTATCACAATGCTAAGCTTGAGGCAGTATTGTTATGTAAATTGTTGCTGCTTCTCTCTGATGTGATATTCAAGCGGCGGAATGCATGCTGTTTATTCCAGTTTTTCCAGATCAGTCACATCATACCAAGCCTCACTGGGAGGCCACTGCCCCTTTCCCAATTCCTCTGCATCGCTGCTCAGGTCTCCATGGTCCTGTGCAGCAGAAAACCAAAAGTTCTCTTCCTCAGACTGGAATTATTCTCTCCCTTGCAAAAAGACTAATTGCCTCAGTGCAGATTGAAGCGCCGATTCTCAGCAAATGATTACTCACCTCAATGGCAGACTGAACTTCTCTTCATATAACTGAACATGGTAATGGTGTACAAAACGTGCCCTGACAACTGTCTCCAACTCTATTTCTCCTATGTGAGCTATGTGTATTACAATAAAGCTCTCTTGATCACTCTTCCTGTAGCTTGTAAAGCCCTTCTGTTCTGTAGTTGTTGCTGCTCAACAGGACCGCTGTGCAATGCTTCCACTTCAGATCCTCCAGCAGGTCATCTTTCACATGTTTTCTTCATGTAAACTCAAGACAAAATGAATAAAGGAACATGAAAATGAAAAACAAAACAAAAACAAAACAAACTTTTTTATTAATAAATTGACCATGTGCCAATTTGTTAATATAATAATAATTGTATAATACAATATAATAAGGATGACCACCATCAACCAGTATTTAAATTAAGCTAGTGTATGGTTTTAAGTCACTGTATTTCCAAACCTGATGCAAGGATCCTCAATACATTCCTTGCCATCAGGGTTCAAATAGCTACTGCCAACTGGCTTACTGGTGGGGGTTGTAATGAGGGACACCTCAGCTTGGAAAATGCCTGCAAACTGAAGTTCTAATCCCTGGTGTCACTTGAGCTAGATTACAGCTGCATTACAGCCATGACAATGCTTGGCCACTTACTCCTGCAATTTTGACGTCTATTTATCAGCCTGCCCTTGCTGATTCCTTACAGCTGAGTTTTTTTGAAGATGGATGTTCATCTTTCTGGAATAAACATTTCTTAGATTTACTTGGGGATTTGATATTTAAGTATTTGGGGACTTTTTAATAAAGTAAGATGTATCTCAATATTGTAGATCTTAAATGCAGTAGCCATTCTCAGAATTAAGGTGACTGAAGTAATGACAGTGATTTGTGGAGTTTGATTCATCTAAGTGCCCAGCTAAGAGGAGTTTAGATTGACAGGCTTCCATTCAAGGCTTTTGCTTGCCCCCCTTTGCCATGGCCTCTCCTGCTGCTTTTATATGCACAGGAGTATTTAACAAAGTTTGCTGGCACAGACATACCTAACATTACTGCAGTTGGTGTTGATCTCACAAATAACTCTTGTGTTCCCAGGGAACAGCTAATGGAATGAGGGGAAAAAAAAGCCAAACCCATATTCTCATAGACACGGAAAGCTCAGCATAGAAATGCAGTTATAGAGCACAGAAAACACCAGAGTGGCTCTGAGCAGAGAGATCACAAAAGAACTAATTTTCCAGAATGTCATTCCAAGCCCATGACCACAGCATTAGTAATGCTACAACAGTATGGAGTGCACCTGAGCCCTCTGCTCGTTAACCTTTTGGGTTAATGTGCTGCTTGCAAACATAAAGGGGCTGTCTGTGCACTGTAGGAGAATAAGGAGGGATAAAGAGAACAGGCATGGGGGTGAATGAAAGGAGTGGGAATAACTCAAGGAAAGGACAGAGTCCTTTTGATTCTTGAAATGAACTGAGCATTGTTTTTTTCCCATACAAAATTGTAAAAAAAAAGCAGAATGAAATAAAGCATTCCAAAAGAGAAATTAATTCACATAGCTGTGTCTTCAAATCAACCACATCATTCTCTGATAAGGAAACTGCTAAACAGTAGAAATATTTGATGTCAGGTTTTTCCAGATTCCAGGCCTGATCATCTTTATTTTCTCATCAGTGACCAAGGTAAGGGGACCAAATATCTCAATTGGGTTGCACGAGTACCAGTTTCTAATAGACTGGCCCAGTGTTCAGAGACTTTTTTTAAATTAAAATGCAGAAACATCCTGTTGTTAATCTGCCACTGATCCACCTTCAGTGCAAAAATGGCTGATTCACAGACTCTGCTCCTCCTCCCCTGTATGTTACATCTACAGTAGATGATCAAATTCTCATTAACACAGGGAAGTGTACAGGCTGGCACCTGCAAAATGTTTTCAAATATGACTGCTTAATATCTCTTGGCAATGCTGGCATGTAAAAGGAAGCCAAATGATGGCACAGCCAAGGATGCGTTCCATGAGATCTCTATCTGGAGGCAATTTAACTTGGACACAAAAGATTTGGAATGCTTCTTTACTTTCCTTCGTTGCTGTGTGCTCACTATTATTTCCCATTCTTATGCACCACTTGTTACCTGTTCACTGAGGCTTCTCTTCACCATTCCCTCTCAGTCTGTCATTTTCATCTTCCAGATGGAGAGGTTGGGCCCACTGCAAAACTAGACTCATGGATCGTATGAACAAGGAGATTGTCTTTGCTGTTGTTACCTTTAGAGAACAGAAACTGTTCTGAAATTTGTGTGATTCAGTAGGCTTGATCTATGACCAAGACTTTATCTCTTGGTCAAAGCTGAATCAGGCACAGCAAGTGGTTTTGGGCTTCTGAGATGGTACCTTCTTGAGAGAGACCTTAATATATTACAGCCATTTTTTATTTATCTAATATATGTGGTAGTCTTAACTGACTTTTCTTATATCCTACTATTTATATTTTTGTGTATAGAGAGTTTTCTTCACAGTTTCAGTAATCTCTTGTCCTTTTATTTCTTATTCAAATCAATGACTGGAACATGCTATTTGATCACTTTTCATCCAAGAGATGGCAGCATTCAAAGAAAATGAACACTGCACTGTGCTATCAGCACAGTTGTGAAGCATCTTGGAGTTTTTGATCAGCCTAAAACATAGCACATTTGCTTGAAATAGGACTTTGAAATTTTATCTATAAGTTCTAAACGAGATAGTAATACAAGCTTCTACAGCTCATTAATAATGGATTCAGTTATATCTTATTTATCTGCATAGGAATGTGGTAAATGAAATCAAAGCAGCATAGACATAACTCTTCCATTTTAAAAACTGCTAACACAGCTCCATGTACATTCAAGTCTTTCTTCCTATACGTACTTATTGCAGAAATATAATATGGTCTGCTGCTGTTTTCAAACTGCTACTGCATACACTGAACTTCAACTTAATGCTCCCATTCCTTTTAGGATCACAAAGCTCCTTCCTGCAGCAGTTGGGCACTTTGACAATGATTCATGTGTTTGATCTTATGTATCTTTTTCACTTAATTAGAGCCAATAAAATCCTCCACATATGCTTTCAGCTGCATGCAAACTTACTTTGAGTGTTGAATTCGACATCTTGAATTGTATCAGTTACAATTTAGATGTGACGATTCAAGCACCACAGTCATAAGCACCTTGCATCTTTAGTCTCTGGCTTTATATAAAGATTTATAAGATGTTTGTGGTTGGGAGAATGTTTCTCTTAACTTAGATATCTGTTTCCTGTAGTCTAGCATGGGAAATACAAATTACCTTTTGGAAACCGATGTTTTGTGTTTTTTTTTTTTTTTTTTCTGGCATTTTGCTGCCAGAAAGTCATCTAAACACACGAGTAATATATTTTTTTATTTTCTTAGTAATTAGAAATAAAAAGACAGGCCAACATTTTTCTCTGTCTCTTGTAAGAATGATGATGGATGGGATAATGTAATATGGCTGCACACTATGCCTTAACAATTTAGTATCATTAGAAACATCACTGCTAAGTTTCATATCCCTAGCTGTTGCCTTCCCTTTGAAGAACTGAAGTCTTTCATCTAAATATATGTAAGTAGTAATAAATCACAGACTGGCTTTTTGATTTGTGGACTTCGCTCTGATCTGCTCTGGTCCAATTCAGGCCAGCTATCTTCGCTCTTTGCTGCATTCTATTCCCCAGCACAGCAACAAGCTTAAACGGGTGTTTCATAGTACTTTCCCACCAGGCAGCCACTGTAGTCCTAGATATCAAAATAAGGTAGTCTGGAAGGAGGCAGTGCTTCAGGCAGATGCAAGTCTACCTCTGAACTGTACAATATGTTTCATCCCTAGTAACAGTTCCTACCTTAACCAACACATTGTACAATATGATTACAAAAATACTGCAGGGATGGCAGATACTTCCCCACTTTTATTGACATGAAAGCTTTATTTTTAAAAAGCTGCAAGCTTTAAAATCAGAATTTTAGTGCTCCGATTAGTTCATATAAAAGATATTTATATGTTTATCTTCCTTGTTGAAATAGTTGCTGAAAAACATTCAGGTGAAATATCAGCCCTTGGCAGATAATCATTTAAGTAGGGCTGGTTTTGATTTGATTGCTTTCTTTTCTAGAAAGTCAGTACATTTTTTCAAGGAATGTAAACCTTCTTGTTAGAATTGCCATTTTTCTAAGATCTTGTTGTTCAAGAAAAAAAGAAAAAATGTTCATTCATCCTTAATTTTATGGATGGAGTCTACAATGTTCACAGATTCCAAAATGTTATTATGAAAGTGTAAGAGAATTCTTTTTCTAGATTGAAAGCTCCTAAAAACAAATACTCCTATGAAAATCTTGGTTTACTTTTTGTGGGGAAAATATATGGTTACATAGAGTCATTCAGTTCCTTGAAAATTCTTAAAATAATTCAAAATCATATATATATATACATATATTTAATGTATTTTACATAACATGAACCAATGTTACTAAGCCAATCTCATGACTTTGATAAGACCTGGCTCATAATTTCTGAAAGTTTAATGTTGACAGTGTAGTGAATTACAAGCTATGTGGACATTTAACAAAAATATGTTCTAATAAGCTCAGCAAGACTGAATAGATTCTATATAGATCCTGCTTAATTTCTGATTAGCATATGATGCATGATTAAATGCTTTGTTGCATAGATATGGACTGCTGAAACAGGACACTAAGCAGTATTTCAGCTCCTCGTATCAGTCACCTCCATGTCCTCCAAGGATCTGAATAGAGAGATCTATTAACTTTATTTCTTTTCAAATCAGGCTCATAATAAGCAGTGCTTTCCAGTTCCTCTGAGCTCTTTTAGTTAACTGAGAAACAGACTTCATAAAGTTTGAAATTTCAGTACAAAATTAAAGGATCGATGTTTTTTTAAATTCTGGACTGCAACCTTATTTAGTTGCTAATCCATTTCCTTTTTGGAGTCTCTGGCAACTAGATGCTTTATACTGCAGTTGACCTTATATTACACAGTAAACTAATTGCCACTGCTTGCCATGACAAAGAGTGAAATAAATGAAATCTATTTTCTTGAAGCAAATAAATAAATAAATAAATAAATAGATAATTTCCTTTTGTACAGCTTATTTTAAAGGAAAATGTCCCCCATAAGCTTCACAAATACGTAACATTAAGTAATCACATCAACCCGTAGGTAAAAAAGGCCTCTAACTCAATGTATCAATGATTTTAAATCTTCTGAAGTGAAAGTTAAAACTATCTTGGTTACCCTGTGCTAGACAAGCTGTTTAACCTGTCAACTCTCATACATTAAAGGGGGAACTGCAAGAAGTCACTAATGTATCAGTGAATGACAAACTTGCTAGTAGATTATTATTATTATTATTATTATTATTATTATTATTATTATTATTATTATTATTATTATTATTATTATATATAAAGATTTTTAAGCCAAATTTGAAACATAGCAAAACAAACAAAGAAACACAACATGTTTGTGCTATTGGTTTTCCTTGAAACTCAATACTGATAAATACAAACTTTCAGTTTTCACTATATTGCCATGCTTGTTCTTTATAGCTCCCTTCATTTTTCTGCTTTTTCTTTTTTTAATATAAAACAACAGATTACTCAGATACCCCCTAAAGCTTAAAGTCAGTCTAACCACGCATTCTAACCATGTAACCATTTTTCAAATTCCTCAGAATGCTGACAGAGTTCCTTAGCGCTACAGAATCCAAATGTGACAAGGAATAAAGCTCTTTGATGCAAATAACTGATTCTGTAAAGAGATCCCTGCTGGACAGATGGTTATTTTTAATAGTATGACCTAATTTCTGAGTAATGATCCAGGATAGCACAAAGCCCCATGGAAGAACTGGCCTATCATTTTCAAGTAACAGGAGGGAACACTAAACATTTGTAACAAACACTTGTTTGTCTGAGCTCAGTCTCTAATGCACAGCAGTTTTTATTATAGAATCATTATATAATGTTATGCCAATCTATCCATCTTCAGGAGTTGAAGGAAGCCTTCAGAAAGTGTTGGTGACTACTGAGTTAATCCTTAGCAGTTATTTCCTTAGCAGTACTTTCTTGCTTGGATTTTCTTGTGTCACATAAATGCTACTAAACCTGAGGACAATTGTGTTTTGTTTTGTTTTGTTTTTCTCCCCTTTCCATATTTCTACAATGCTTGTTCCCTCAGTTAGTCTTACATTTTGTTTATTATTTGCAGAACTACTAAGATCAAGGCCTTATAACATATCTTAGTAGTAGAAAAAAAATACATATTTCAGATTTCAAAAACATGAACCTTAATTTTTTTTCCACCTAAGTGAAATTCATTTAGTGGGAAAAAAAGTTAAGAGTAGAATCCAGAGAATGAGCGTCAAGTGGATGGGGCCAGGATATTCACAGTCCTACCCAGCTACAGGACAAGGGGCAGTGGGCGCAAACTGGAACACAAGAAGTTCCATATGAACATAAGAAAAAACTTTGAAGGTGACAGAACACTGGAACAGGCTGCCCAGAAAAGTTGTGGCGTCTCCTTCTCTGGAGATATTCAAGACCCATCTGGACACAACCTGTGCAACCTGTTCTAGGGAACCTTCTTTAGCAGAGAGTTAGACTGGGTGCTCTCCACAGATTCCTTCCAACCCCTACAATGATGTGATTCGTATTAGCTAAAATGGAATTTTGTAGACCCCACTCAAAGACCAGCTGTGTACATCTCTTGGCTGTAGAGTAAGTAAAATACTGTTTTACCATACTATGGTGCTTTATCAGGATAGGAGCTATTTCCCTTCCATAGTTCTGTAAGAATGAGCAGTAAGTGAAATTGTTTGCAAGTAAAGCCATGCCTCAAAGATTTTCCTATGAGAACGGTAAAGGATTTATTTTAATAGGCACATTAATATTGAAGTTAGCTGTTATGATACTAACAGACATAACAATTAACTTATTTTCAGTGTAAGAATAACATCTGATGAGTCCAAAAAAAATGTTGTCATCCTACAGTCTGGAAGAGAGAAGTCTTCCTAGTCAGCATGGTAACTACCTTTGAGCAAGTACTTTCATATTTAGGTTTGTCTATTTCTGCTCTCATTTGCATTTGTTTATTTTATCTAGATGATAGAATCTTTAATCTGTTCTTCAATCTATTTTTAAACATGAAGTCTGAAAATTCAACTATTGGTGTCAAACAGCTATTTTGATATACGTAATAATACACAAACCTTTGATTTCATTCAAATATTGTTCTGATTTGTGCTGAGACAATGTTAATAGCACATAAATGTTTGGTGTTGCTGAGTGATGGGGGCACAACCCAGGCTGGGCAGGCCACTGACAGAGGAAGAGCTGCTGCCAATATGGCACAGCAGCAAGGAGTGGGGCAGAACCATAAAAACAGGCCTGAGTTAGGCAAGGGGTTATACAATATCACATCACACCATGTGGAAGGCCATAAAGATTTGGGAAGATGGCCACTGCTTGGAGATGGTCTAGGCATCCATCAGCAGGTGGTGAGGTGTTGAATTGCTAGCAAGCTGTCTGTTGGTGAGCAATTTTATTGTTAACTGGGTGTCAGTCAGCAGGTGATTGCAATGAGGATATACATGTATTGATATCTTTTTTTTTTTTTCTTCTGTGTTATTAAATAGTTTTTATCTCAAATGTCCTGTTTTGTTTACAGTTCTCTCCCTCACCCCTCTTTGTAGAGGGGTAGGAAGAAAAGGCTGTGTGGTGCTGCCAGATCTCTTTAATAATTTTCTGTCAAAAATTAATATAAATTAATACAATGGATGTACAGGTTCCACAGACACTTGAATTTTTCTGTTATCATGTTGAATAAATGCAAGTCTCTTGCATGATGTTTTTTCAGTTAATAATACAGCTCAGTCATTAACTGTGGGTGGTCTTTCCAATATCTAAGTGTAATTTGTTTTTACCAGCTTGAAACATTGTCTTCTAGTTCGTGATTTTTCTTTATACATATTATTATTATTTGATTTATATAGCATTGCTCGCTATGTGCTCATGGTGCTTCAAAAAATTCGACAGAGTCAAACTAAAAGGCAAGAAACTTCAATTATTCATAAAAAAGAAAACAGTTTAGTGAAGGATCCAGAAAGGGAAATGAATACCAGCAGGATTCCCATGGGTGTAGATTTTCAGGCAAAGTTCAGAAATGATTTTATCTGCAGAGATGTTGATCATCCAATCCTACAGAAACAGCAAATGTTCAGCAGAGCACAAACTATATCATATAAATGACAATAATCAGATATTAGAGGAGGAGAAAAACTGTATCAAAGTGTAGATAATGTAAGGAAAAAAAAAAAACCAAACAGTTGCAAATATACACAAGTAATTTCAGTAAAATCAATGGTGCTGAGACCTGAGGGGTGGATGGGTTGCTTTGAATGTAAATTTCACTTTCAGTAGTAGCATTTGAGATGTAGCAGGTGGGAAAAAAAAAAAAAAAAAAAAAAAAAAAGAACATCTTGTCACTGGCTAGTCCAAAAGATAAAGTATATTATTTGGAGGGCCAGTGATAAAGGAAAATTCAGGAATTTTCTCAGAAATATCTTCCCTCAATTACCTATCACTTTCCATGGTTAAATTGATCATTTCAATTTCCAAGTGGAATGTTTTGAAATTTAAACAAACTCTTTGGATTTCTTAATTAATAAATGTTGAGATCACGTTAAATGCAGCACTGCTTTGCCAATAGGTTCTCTTAACTTAAAATGACTTTTCCAAAAATTTCACTGAGATGTTCATTAAAAAAGTAATCTAAAATTAACTAAGCATCTCTACTTAAAGCGTGGATTTCAGCAGTCCGCTGCTCATTTGTACCACGATGCATAAAAGCTGTATTATCTGGCCTGATAAACCACATGTGCATCACTTTTGACAAAGTGCCAATTTTGTAACCATTTCACATATTTATTTTCTGTGAACCTTGACCTGTTTTTGCCTTGCACCTGCCTTTACTGTATGTTTGTCTGTCCTGTTCTATTTTCATCTTAAATTGTAAATGATGCCTGATTGCAAATGGTTGTTATAAAGGGATCTGGGTCAGATATTGTGGCTTTTATGTCACAAATATACAGATAAGAACAATCATTAATTATAGCTTTAATGAAGACATTTGTTTGATATGCAAACCTTGTAAGATGTTATACTGTGAAGTATTTTTAATTCGCTGTTATCTATTTTTGTCTCTCCTAAGCCCCTCTCTCCATCAAGAGTGCTTAAAATGCTCCTGGAGCAGCGTTTCAAATATCTTTCTAAGACAGAGATAAAATATGTTGCACCCCTGTAAAGAATGCTCCTCTTCTTTTTGTTTTAAAAAGAAGAGCTAAATCACAATGCCCCGACTGTGATAAACGTTCCATGCTAATAAACATACACACAAAAGAGGAAGCAACAAAAAAAGCTCTTAGTAAGAGTGATATGAAGACAAACAGCGAGCAATGACCGTTTGTCTTGACAGCAGGATAACACAACACAGAGCACATATTTGATATGTAAAACATTATCTCTTAAAGACATTTCTTTGCATGGCCTGAAGCATTCATTGTTCATTTTGTCAAAATATTTTAAATATACATGAAACCCTAACTTGAATTATTTTTTATGCACTTGGATTTTCTTGATACAAATTTTCTGTTTGAACTAGGGTTTTGATAAAACCAGTTTTTTAAATCAAATACTAACTGGTATTTTTTATTATAAAGTATACATTGAATATTAATACTTTGTGAATGTATTTGACTAGCTTTCCAGAAAGGTTTAGTGCTTTGATAATTTTTAGCAGTGTTCCTTGGAAACAGTAATATTTTTGATTGCCTGAGTTCTTTTAATCTTGTTCTTTTTGTATTTGGCAAGGAGAGAGGATGAGGTTCCCCATTCTGTGGTTCCACATAGTGAGTAGATTAATTTTAAATAAAAAATCACTGTTATGTAGGTAGTGGGAGTAGACAACAAAGCTGGTAGGTTGCAAAGAAATGTTCCCTGTGCTATTTGTCTTTGTTTCATTACACTGTTGAAGAAGCAGACAGACTATCTGCTTATTTGAAATTTTCTGGCTCGTGTTATTTTCTCTCTGCATGCTTGGACTACGCATAGCTTTAGGAAGCTTTAGTTTAAGTGGCTATCTGGTATAAATACTTTAGGGATGAGATTATTGGCTGAATTTGAAGGTGGCTGCAATTTACATTGTCAACAGTAACATTCCCATGCTGGGACATCCATACAAATGATAAACAGTCAATTCTCAACCAAAGCATACTGAGGGTTTTAAAATAAGTGGTGCAGAGCTGAGTCACTTCAAAATACTTCCACTGATGAGTATTTTTAGAGTGTAGCAAATTCCTTGACTGCAATCTAACCAACTCTAGCTGTCTGAACTGATAGCCTGCCTTACCATATCCCTTTTAGTACACAGCTGTTGTATTCGGCCATTCTCCAGCTGTAACAGGCATTCAGAGGAAGCATATTAAAAAGGTCCACTGCATGAACACCAGTCATGTACTACCAAACCAATGTCAAGAAACTAAATATATTTTTTTCTGCAATTGACTAAAAAATGAATTATAATCTTAACTGGTTGAAAATAACTATGTTGGGAAAGGATGTAGTCTGTATAGCAAGATTTCAGTAACGCTGTAAAATGGAGACATAGATAAAAAGCAGAGGAGAGTCCTAGATTTTCATTTTTACAAGAGAGACTTCTACCAACTTACAATAAAATATCCTTATTGTCATCATACAGCTATGCTTGTAGGGAAGAGGAACAGTGATTGAGGAACCACTGAGAGTGCTGTTGGGTCACCACAGAGAAAGATCTGGATACAGCAGAGACCTTACAGAGTGGGAGGAAGAGCATCACCTATCAGGAAGAACAAGGGAGGGTTACTTTAACCAAATATAACTGTGACCCAAAGACATTATTGGGGTGATTGGGATTTTTCCAGGCTGTGTAAAATCTCCAGAAAGCTTGAGTTAGGTGTTAGTTACTTGTACATATAGGTCTAAACTCAGCTCAGCCCAGCCTGGATCTAATTCTCTTTAATTGTTAATTTGTATATAATTTTCACAAGCTTCACTTTCATTCCCTCTAGATATGAGTCTCACTGAGAAACATTATATTAAAATCACCCTGCTTTATCAACAGTTTCTACTACTACACATAAAATAAAGCAAAGATATGAAAAAAAATAGTCTCTGTTGGATATTAAACTGCACTGACAATCCATTGTGTCTAGTTGTGTTGAATACGGGAAGTTAGTAAATGCCTGTTGCTAACAACAGCCAAGCTGAGTTTAAGCTATCCCTCCTCCCACTCATGCCTCTCACTTTTCAATTGCATCTAATAGCATAACTTTTTGACCATAACTATTTCTGCTTCAGATAGCTCAATATCTCATATCCAATATAATTATTACTGGGGGAAACAAGAGGGAAAAGGCATTCTATCTAATTTTCTATGACTGCCTCATCCAGAATGTATACCTCTGCCTGCCCCAAGCACAATGCTACACATTTTATTTGTGCCACTGTACTGGTCATAGGACACAAAAAGGCTCATTTTTTCATACCTCCCTCATCTGTAAGCATGATATATAAATCACTGCAGTGTTGCTAACAGCGTGTGACTGACAATCTTGCTTGATAGACAACCTGTGATCCTTTCAGCCTTTTACTAATAAGCTCATTAGGATAGAAGAGCTGAAAATACTTTCTAGGATATAGCAGTGAACCTCAGTAAATTCAGTGCATGTCTGATCACTCAAACTTTAGAGAATCAATCTCTCTTCAATCAAAACTTTGTCAGGTTCTGCTGAATGTCTTCTGAAGGTTACCATGTTTTTCTCACTTTTTTTTTTTTTTTTTTTTTTTTTTTTTAATACAGGTTTCTCAGCAAACCCAACAAGCCTTCCAAAGTAAGGTAGGTCAAAACAACAACAAAAAACTATATAAAATAGCACTGAGATAATAACTTTCGCAGAATTCTCACTGTCATAACAAGAAAAATAGCATATCAATTCTATTTCTGCACTAATGAATATATTCAAATGACTAACGGCTGAAAGCTTACTGACAGCAAAATTTATGTGACAAACTGATAATGTGTTCCGTGGAATGGGGCAGATAGGGAGTTTTATTCTTACGCCATACCGTATCACTGAGCCAAACTGCGGAACTGCAGTATGCAGGACTGTGGTCTTTATTTCTTGTGCTAAGAAGTGTCATGCTTCTTCACCTGGTTGAACACTTACTTTCCTCCTCGTAATCTGCAACATATAGTTTGTTCTGCTAATCAAAGAATATACCGCAGATAAAGACCTCTTATCCAATAAATTAAAATTAGCACAAAGAAAATGCAAAAATGCATTAAAAAATGCTGGTTTACCTCTTCCTACATTTTGTCTTTCAGTATTTTCTTTGGTCTGCTCCATGCTTCCATCCTTCTGTTTCTTTATTCTCTCTTTTTCCCACAGTGTATATCTATTTTGCCAGTCTTTTTCTGTAAATGCTTATGCTCTTCTTTTCTTTATATCTCCTTTATTTTAATAATTCATCTTCTCCTGGTTCATCCTCATGTTTTTTCTGTCTTTGATATCTTCCATATTTCTATAGCTCCCATCTTATTTTTTTTTTCCTACTTTTGGGTTTCCATAAAAGTATATTTTTGTCTTTTGTGCTGAATTTTCCATTTTATTCTACCTGTGGTCTTCAGCATTCTGAACTTTTCTCTTTCTTTTAGATTATTTCACTTTCTCTGACCACTTCTGATTCTTTCTAGCAGTAAACATCTCTCTTCTATCCCTGTCTTACCCTACCTCTGAAGTTTGTCTTCCTTCAGCCACAATGGGAGGTGGAGCTGAATAATGACTGGAAGGAACAAAACAGAAGCCACAGATTTTTGTAATAAAGCTACAAAGCTGTAGTGTGTTGATACAATGAACAACATTAAACAGTCAGTAAGTAGCACTAACAATCAATACTAGTAGAGAAAGCAAAGATCTAGACTGCTGCCGGTCTCATGCAATGCCTACATATGACATGACTAGGCTGAGACATCTTGATGACCAAGACTATACTCTGCCTTTCCCTTTCCTTTCCTCTCCTTCTCCTATTTATTTCCCAGGCTCTTCTTACTTCGAAGAGCCTGTTAAAGATCAATAGCATGAAGTGCTGTTTCTTTCAACTACATCACCAGAAGGACACATTCATGCCATTCCTTAATGTAAAAGCATGAGATAAAGATAACCTACCGTGGCACCATATCTGAGATAGGTAGAGACAGGGCACAAAAAATCATAGCGAGCAAAGCAGAATGTCATTGCTTTAAAAATCTTCTCAACTCTGAATGCAAAATATAAATATCAGCTGAGGCAGCTACAGATGTTCTGATCTCAGGACCTTCCTCTTCCCACTGAATGCCTTGGTTGCTGAGATATGACCTCTGCACCTTCTAAGCTTAGTTTCTGCCTGATAGGCTTTCAATTCTTGCTGACACAGTGGCCCAGTTTTAGTGTCATCACCAGAAATATTAAAGAAATATTAAGTATTAAATACTTAGTCTACAGTCACGTGGATAGGGAGCAAAAGGGGAGATCTAATTGCTCTTAGAGCATGGCTAGAACATGTGCAAGAATGAGTGTTCTTTTCTGTTCTTTTACGTCTCCTTATGTCAAGGAAAATGCCAGTCAAAAAAATCATCACCTTATCACTCAGTCACTCATCTATGCTGCTCAAGGCAATAATCTAATTCCTTGCTGCCTAAGAGAAAGATTCAGATATTTCCTTTGGTCTGAAATGCAAAAAGAAGGGGACAATCTAAGTGTTTTGAAAAGCTTGCTCTCTGGGTAGAGAGGGGAATGTACTCTTAGCACAACTCACCAGATAACCATGAAGCACCGGAGAGCCTGAAGGCAGCTAATTGGTATCATCAAATCCAATGCTGTGCTTCATAAGAGAAAATTTGGACAGAGCTCTTAGCATTTGTTTTTGGCTACCCAAAAGATCTAGTCGCCCATTTTTTAGACTGTGAGATTTTTCTTTTTTCTTTCAAATAACCTCACTCATTGCTCTATTGCATAGGATCACACTTACCGTCTCTGAAATGTTGAGTTACTGTATTCATTATTTTTACACCGTGAGGCACATAAGCTGGAGCAGCCTGTGTAAGTTATCTAGATATTACCCTACCTCATCACTAGATCAATTTATGTTAAGGTTAAAGGGATTCTCAAAAATATCTGTAGTTATTAAAAATTTAAGTATTTTAGGAAACTGCTTAGATGAGAGATGCTCACTTGGCTTAGTCTTTGCAGTGAGAATGCAAATTGTTCATTGCAGCTACATAACCTTATCATGTATGTATTTTACAAAATGACTGCTGCTAATTAGATAAGAAGTGCAGCTGATGGAACAGAGAGTAATGAAACCTGTTCCTAGCTCAGTTATGCACTTACCTACATGAAATGATTGTTCTTGGTAAGTGCATGAAATTATTTATTATTGTGCTTCATCTTCATTCTCAATTTGAAGTCTGTGATTGAGGCACATTTAATTTTTGTTAATTATTAATAACAAGTATTCCCTTGATATGGAGATTATACGGCATCCTATTTTGCCAAAATATAAATCGAATTTAATTTAAAAACCTGTGATTAATCATGTAGTTTTAGAATGCAGTAGTGCATTTCCCTTCAGTGCGCAATTTTATCATCAGTATATAAGTACTAATTATACATAACTAAAATCTAGATACTGTAATTGCATGCACAAAGTGCAAAAAGTTACTGATAAAATCTCTTACAGTACATACAAAACCGATCTTATGCCAATTAACTAAAGCTCACAATTTACAGGCTGAGGAAATAGTTTGATTTGGATGATAAAATAGGATCAAAGATGAGAAAGAAGCAGAAATAAACATGATTTTTGCAATTTGAATGGTACTATCCTCATTCTGATAAATGGCTCAGCAATTAAAGAAGAGACGATCCCAAACACATCCAATTTCATAGCAGGAATGTTTACAGACTGACAAAGTCATGAAGGAAAGCAAGAAGTTATTAAGAGAAGCTTCCATCTCTCTAAGTCACGGCACATGTGAATCTGGGCACATGTGAAGTAGCCATTTGAGAGTCTGTGGGTCAAGATTAGCAGGCACAACAATATGACAATGTTGTGATGCTTGTCCTCTGTAGACTGCCTAATCCAGCAGCAGATGCACATGAAGCCTTCCTCATACAACTGGAGGAAGCCTCACAGTCAGAGGTCCCCGTCTTCATGGTGGATTTTAACTATTCTAGTATCTGCTGGAGGGAAAGAACAGAACAGCAGAACAGAGGAAGCTTCTGGAGGGCACTGAGAACAACTTTGTGACACAGATGATCAAGAAATAAGTAAGGGCAAAAGCCCTTCAGGATCTTATTCTCCCAAATAAGGTAGAACTCATCAGGAATGTGATGATCAGAGGCAACCTTGCCACAGTGACCATGGGATAGTGGAGTTCAGAATCCTGGAAGGCGAGAGTAAGGTAAAAAGCTGGTTACAACCCTGCATTTCAGGAGAAAAACATTCAAGAATCCATCTAGAGGAATCTCATGGTGTACAGCTCTGGAGCGAAGAGTGTAGGTATCTAGGAGTCTTGTCTAATTTTCAAGGACAACCTCCTCTAGGTTGACAAATGGTCCATCCCAGCATCAGAAAATTAAGTGAAAGCAGCAGGAAGCCTGTAGGCATGATCTTCTAGCTAAAGTCAGAGATAAAAAGGAAGAATGCAAGATATAGAACCTGGATAGGTTATCTGGGAGGAGTACAGAGAAATCAGAGCACAGGGACGGTCTTAGTGAAGCCAAGGATAATCTGGCATTGAATCTGGAAATGTACGTGAAGGGCAAGCACAACAGCATCTCTATATACAACAGCAGCAACTGTAGAGAGCCCTGTAGAGAGATAACTATCTCTGTTGTAATTCAAACATTGACTGAACACATTCCTGAGGAACCTGTTCCAGTTTACCCTGCTTGAGCAGAAAAGTGGACTAAACAATTTCTAAATGTGCCTTTCAGCCTCAGCATTTCTGTGATTCTGTTGTTCCATAATAAGCACTGAAATAGTCTAAACTGTGTGACATAGTTTCATACTAAGAATTCAATATAAGCCAAGAATGGATATTTACTTCACTTTAAAAAGCTGTTTTTAAAATCTTGCAGAAAAGTTTGCCTAATGAATTTAATCTGTATTCATACAGTGAGGGAATCGATCATGTTAATAATGGTATCAATCCTGAAACTAGAAACATCAGTGCAAGTTAGCTGCTGAAAAATTAGACAAAAGTGGATAACTGTTGCCTGTCGGCCTGTGAACCTGCTTTGCACATTCACAACACACAATGAAATCACACAAGGCTATGTAAATAACACATTCCTAGTTCAGCCATCTGGTCTCAAACTGCTGCCTATGTGTTTGCTGACATGGGGTACCAGCACATGGAAGAC